>NC_054485.1:1794879-1849879 GCF_017639515.1 Carcharodon carcharias
CCTCACATCTCCATCTGGCCTCATCTCCTCTGGAGGCTGCCTCCTCAGCCCTCACCATCTTGAGGCCACTTGAACAGATCAATGTATGTTCCCTGGGATACCCTTCTTCCCCAGTACAGCACCCCCCTGCAGCCTCTTCCCTTGCCTGAGAACACTTCTCCCATTCCCCAAGCAAACCCTAGCCCTGCATGTGTTGAGAAGCCCCCCCCTGCCTAATGGCTGGTCTGGTAGGTAGAGACCTGCCCGCGAACCTCCCTAACAGTGATGTGGTGCTGCCTGTGAATCCTGGCGCTGAGACCCCGAGTGTTGACTGAAGCAAGGTAGGCAAACAAACCTCAAAGTCCCAGGTGAAGTGCAGCTCACCAGGTGCACGTACCTTATTTACAGGTTGTGAAACCCGTTGGTCCGGCTTTGACTGCCTGAATGGATGGTTGCAAAATGGTTTCACAACATCGTGAAACCGATTCTTGGCCTTTTCACTATATTGCTTGCTCATGTCGTTGAACACACCCGATGCCAGCGGGCACGGAACATTCTGCCCTACGTGGAATTATTCAACAGGTCAGTCTCAATGAATGACAAATCATTAGTGATGGAGGCAAGTTTGACACTGCACTTACTGTCATAATGATCTGTCACTTTTTGCTGAAACCAATATTGATTAGCAAGTGTTTTGAAAATTAATTCCAGGAATCATTACCTTGTCATCAATTGCAATGTAAAACTGTTCACTGGCCTGTTTAAGCTCCATTCAGGGGGCCTGCTGACTGTCTGGGTGGTGCGAAGGTGCAGGTATCTCCAACACGCTTTCCTTCGATGGTGCTGGTGCATCACCTCGCCTAGCAACATGATGAAAAATAATTTGCATCCCTCATATATCAGTGTTAGGAAGTTGTTTAACAATCCAGTTCACTCTATCATTTGTTTCTGACTAGATGGAGCTGCATTAGCCACAGAAAGACATGTACTATGTAACATCAAAATAACAGTGGTACCTCACCTATTTTTGACAGTTCCACCATTCCCTCCTGCAGCTTGTGGTTCACGGCCTCCAGCTGCTGCTTCTTGGGCTGGGAGTCTATCAAATCTTCCTTACAGCCATTCTCTCGTCCATTGTTGCTCTCGGGCCTTTGTTGCAGGCAGGCTTCTCCTTCACTCTGGCAGAGAGAAGATATTTTTGAAATCATTTGGCTTTGATTTGAGGTCTCATAAACTATTCACAATGGCTGGCAATGAAAGGATATTTACCCTGGCTACATCTTCCAGTGCTGTCTTCATCCAGCATGGGTGTATTGTCACCACTGCTGCTGTCTCCCACACTTCAAAATCATGGGTACCCTGAACCTTGGGCCACTCTGTACTTTCCGTCTGGGCAGGGGAGGTTGGGGGAAGGGGGCAGGGGGAGGGGGGTGTGGTGGTGGTGGTGGGGGGCGGGAGAGGGGGGCGGGAGAGGGGGGTTGGGGGAAGGGGGGCAGGGGGAGGGGGGTGTGGTGGTGGGGGGGTGGTGGTGGGGGGGGCACGGGAGGGGGGGTGTGGTGGTGGGAGGTGGGGGGGCGGGAGAGGGGGGTTGGGGGAAGGGGGGCAGGGGGAGGGGGGGTGTGGTGGTGGGAGGTGGGGGGCGGGAGAGGGGGGGCGGGAGAGGGGGGTTGGGGGAAGGGGGGCAGGGGGAGGGGGGTGTGGTGGTGGGGGGGTGGGGGGGCGGGTTCTGCATCTGGGGGTCGGAGGCCTTCCAACCCCTGGGCCTGGAATATGCAGATGAGGGATGGGCACAGCAGCCCAGCGACCAGACACTTTGCGAATGAAGAGTCAGTGGCAAGCCACTAAATAACCTGAAATTGTTAATGAGTGCAATGTTACACAACTTTTCAGGAGAAGCGAGTCGACAATGCCCGTGAGTGAGGCTGGACAGGCGGGGGTATTGCAAACCCTGTCACCCTGAGTACTTTTGAAGAGGAGGTGCTGACACTAACTGATACAGTGTCACCCGGGGCCATTGGCAAAGGCAATATTGGAGGAAGACCTGGGTCTAGTGAGACGGCAAAAAACTCAAACAGATAGAAAAGGGGACAGGGCAAGTGGGAGGTGAACGGAGGGTCAGCACACAGACATACAAATTAGGAGCAGGAGTAGGCCACTCAGACCCTCGAGCCTGCTCCGCCATTCAATAAGACCATGGCTGATCTGATTGTAACCTCATTCCCGCCTACTCCCGAGGGCCTTTCACCCCCTTGCTGATCAAGAATCTATCTAGCTCTGCCGTAAAAATATTTAAAGACTCTGCTTCCACTGGGTTGTAAGGAAGAGAGTTCCAGAGGCTAACAACCCTCTGAGAGAGGAAATTTCTCCTCATCTTTGTCCTAAATGGGTGATCCTTTATTTTTAGACAATGGCGCCTAGTTCTAGATTCTCCCACAAGATTCTCTCCACACCCACCCTGTCAAGACCCCTCAGGATCTTATAGGTTTCAGTCAAGTCTCCTCTTACTCCTCTAAACCCCAACAGATACTAGCCCAGTCTGTCCAACCTTTCCTCATAACACAATCAGCCCATTGCAAGTATTAATCTGGTAAACCTTCTCTGAACTCCTTCCAACACATCTACATCCTTCCTTAAATAAGGAGATCAATTCTGTACACTGTACGCCAGATGTGGTCTCACCAGTGCCCTGTACACCTGAAGTATAACTTCCCACTTCTCTATTCAATTCCTCTCACAATAAATGATAATATTCTATTAGCTTTCCAAATTACTTGCTATCCTGCACACTAACCTTTTGTGATTCATGTACTAGGGCACCCAGATCCCTCTGCAATCTCTCACCATTTAGCTAATGGATAATTTCACATTATTTCACATTTTACTCCATTTGCCAGATCTTTGTCCATTCACTTAACCTGTCTATATCCCTTTGTAGCCTCCTATGTCCTCTTCACAATTTACTTTCCTGCCTATTTTTGTGTCATCAGCAAATTTAGCTACCATTCATTCCTTCAGTCCCTTCATCCAACTCACTTATATAAATTGTAAAATGTTGAGGCCCCAGCACTGATCCCTGTGACACACCACTCATCACATATTGTTAACCAGAAAAAGACCCATTTATACCTACTCTCTGTTTCCTGTGTTTCCTGTTCACCATCCAATCTTCTATCCATGCCAATATGTTATCCCCTCATGAAGATGGATATTATTCTTTTAATATTTTCAGGAATATGGTGGCATTCTGTAAAGAAGGCCATGTGTTTGTGTGTGCATGTGGTGTGTTTGTGTGTGTGTGCATGTGGTGTGTTTGTGTGTGTGTGCATGTGTGTGTGTAATTAAACTGGGGAAGGGTAGTAAAGACAACTTGTTTGTGGGAGCTTAGAGTTGAAAGGTGTAGAGCTGGATGCATGCATTTGTAATGAAAGGCCAAGGTGAAGTTGGAACTACAAGTGAATAGGTAGGGTTTTAAAATTTGCATTAGGGGATGGGTAAGGACATGACTTTTCAGCAGCTAAACTTCAAAGTGAGTTTAAGGGGCTTTTACAACTTACAAATTTTTCATAAGCAAAAAAGGGAAGGTTACTACATTTTATTTGACCTGAAAGTGGAGGCAATAGAAAACATGAGATTTTTTATATTTTGGAAAAGTTGAGTTCAAAGAGGTACTTAGGACAATGAAGTTAAAGATGAAAAAAAGATATTTAAGGAAAGATGTTTAGTTGAGTTGAGGTGCCTGTGTGGGGGAGATGCCCTGAGTCCAGCTCTGTGCTGAGAAATGTAGTGAATTTGAAGCAGCCATCCAGTTTCAAATCAGAAAAGTCTTTGTTTTCAGTAATCAGTCTGTCTCTGAACTTCCTTCGGATTTCCACAGCAGAGTGAGAGACAGTGAGAAGTCCTGTGGTTTACTTTATTAAAGTAGCAGCAGTTTTTACCTTGGGTAATATTACAGGGGTCACAAAGTTATAATATTTTTCATAATATTATTGTGGGTTATTGTAAAGTAGGTTTATAGGGCTGAATATGGATGATTTTGTCTGGGTGCAATTTAACTGAATTGAAGTCAGCTAGACTGCAAGCTTGACATTATCAAAAGGAGCTAGGTGTAGAAGGGTAATTGAAATGCTAATGAGAAAACATGGGTGGGTTCTTAGCATGGATGGTATGAAGGAAATTTGCATTTTTAGGTAAGTGAAGGAGTTATTTGGATTTCAAAGGGATGGTAAGATGTTTACAACTGGCAAGATAAGCAAGACCAAGCAGTGTGTTTATTTTTCCCAAAAGGAAAGAGGTCATTTGGCAACATGAAAGATTTTTATATTCTGGGAAAGGTAAATTTGCAAAGACATAAGGAACAATTGAATTTTCAGGTTAATGAGAGAAAAACATATATAAAAGGGAATGAAAGACCATGTTGAGGGTGGAGGGAGGGAACGCTTAATTTCTAACAGGCGTGTGTAAAACAGTCATTTTTGCAAAAGTGCTGTGTCCAATAACTAAAGTTGGAGAAAAGCCTTCAGAATTCCAATGTTGAGTGGATGCTTGGTAACTTGCTGGCTTGCTTTTTAAATTTAAAATCTATTTTGGATTGTTGCCTTAAAGGGGGTGTATTGTTGGGAGTTAGGTTAATTAAGAATTTTAGGATTTGTTATAGTATTAAGTAATTGTAATCTTATGTGTGTGCTTGAAATCTTTCATTTTGTTAATAAATGTTTTAATTTAATTTGAATGTTAGTGGACTTGTTACTGTTGAGTTCAATACACACATCTTCTTGTAATAAAGACAAATTGAAAAACCATTGTGATAACATGGCCAAGTTTCCTTTGTGGATTTTGTCTGCCTGGCGCACATCACCTGCCATGTCATAACAGTGGATTTTTGTGGTTAAAAATCTATAAGAGAGCTGTTGCCAAATAATTTACTTGTGTGTTCTGACCAAGTGGTTTTGTTTTGGGGAGGAATGTTTTGTAATACTGTTTCAACTGTATAATTTTAATCTTGTGTGTTTAAGTTTCTTTTCTTCTTGTCAATAAATCTTCTAATCTTAAAATCTTATGCTTCTGGGATCGGTAGTTTTCCCCTTGTTTTTGACGTACAAAAGAAAGTTATGATCAGTAAAACAAGTTTCCCTCTGAGATTTGGCTTGCTCAGCAAATAACATCAGCTGCGATTGTAACACTCCACACCATGAGGTTTTACTTTCTGCAATAACCTTATCAAATGCTTTCTGTAAATCTAAGTACAGTACATCCACTGACTCCCCTTTATGTTACTTATGTTGCGTATGTTACTTTTTTAAAGAGCTCCAATAAATTGGTTAAACATGATTTCCTTTTCACAAAACCATGTTGACTCTGCCTGATTACCTTGAATTTTTCCAAGTGCTCTGCTATAGCATCTTTAAGGATAGCTTCTAACATGTCCAGTCAATACAGAGCAACAATAGAATATTGAACAATATAACCAAAATCATAAATATCAAATCAGAGGAGAGTTATCAAGTCTTACAGTGCTCTGACTGGGTCACACCTTGTTACTGTGCCCTGTTTGGTTGCTGAGAAACAAAGAGACTTTGTTCCAGGCCAATGCAGAGAAGAGACATGAAGCTGATCCCTAGTGTCAGGGATCTGAGTTATAAGAAAAGATTGGGCAGACTTTGGCTTCAGAAAAGATAAATGCTGTTCAGACCCTATTAATCATTCCTCAGTCCACTGCCATCATAGATGGACTGAATACTACTGCAGCATCCCATTGTATCTGTGCTATGTACTCCCCTCTATAAACTGATCCCAGACTGGCTAGCTATTTGTCTTCAGCTATTTGATCTCAGACAAGTTGAATATTCCTCCTCTAATTTTAGCCTGACATGTTAGTTACTCTCCTTTACGTAACTAGCTTTAAATTTACAGCTGAGACTTGGTGGGTAGCAATCTTGTCTCTGAGTCATAAGATTCTAGGTTCAAATTTCTACTCCAGGACTTGAGCGCAAAAATCAATGCTGATTCCCCAGTACAGTTTTCAGGGAGTGATGCACTGTTGGAGGTGCTGTCTTGTGGATGTGATGGTTAACTGAGGCCCCATCTGCCTCCTCGAGTGCATGTGTATAGCCCCTGGCACTATTTGAAAGAAAAGCAGGGGAGTTTCAAGGCTATGGGCCAATTGCTGGTAAATGGGGTTAGGTAGGTAAATCAGGTGTTTCTCACGTGTTGGTGCAGACTCGATGGGTCGAAGGACCTCTTCTGCACCCTGTGATTCCGTGATTCTGTGATTTTGAGTTCTCCCTTGTGTCCTGGCCGATGTTTATCCTTTAACCAATATCACAAAAAACAGCTGATCTGGTCATTTTCACTTTGCTGTTTGGGGGAGTTGGTTGTGCACAAATTGGCTGTCACGTTTCCTACGTGAGCACACTCAAAAAAGTACTTCATTGGTTATAAAATGCTTTGAGATGTCTGATGGTTGTGTAAAGTGCTATATAACCAGCCACCCAGGGATGCCCACAATCAACCATTTTGGCTATTGGTAAATCCCAATGATTAAAGAGTTACAAACATTATGAGGGGCAGAATTTTTAGCTGGACGGATGGGTGCGCGCCCGAATTGCTTGAGCGTTAAATAAAACGCGTTGACACCGGCAGCAGCACTCGCGCGATATTTCGCTGGGTGGCAATGCTATGGAGATAGAGGCGCGCCCGCCATTAATTTAGTCTCTGACTTTACGTAACCCGTGTGATTTTCAGGCCGCCGCACAGGCAGAACAGGCAAGCGGGCAGGACACAATTTCCAAAACCTCATCCACGGGCAGGATAAGAGGGGTCAGTGGCCTTGACAAAGTGAATAGTGAGGGGTTTAGCATATCACTTGCTGCTGGTTGGTTCTGTGAACAGCACAGCTTCATCTAGCTCCAGAGCTGCATTCGGAGAATTTAGAGGCTTCAGTTCAGGACTCAATGTTGTTTTCCAGCCCCCCAAAGGATTCACACCACATGGGGCCTTCCAGATATCAGACAGGCCTCTGTTACCCTGGGAATGGGGATTGTGGTCTCTGCTGGAGGCACCTCCTCTTAGGGGGAAGCGAGGGGCAGAAGGGAGAGGAGACCAAGTGTCCTATTCAGCTTCCCGGGGAGGGACCTGTGGGAGGAGAGGCGCAGGCACAATGGGCGCAGGACCAGCAGGAAGTCCAAGGCGGAAGGGGTTGCAGAAGACGCCACTATCCTGCTGCCAGGGTTTACAGGCAGTGATACAGCTACCTCAATATGTCTGAGGTGCAATGCCGAAGGAGGCTCTGCCTCTCCAGGGAGACAGTGACCTCCATCTGTCAGAGGATCGGGCCTGAGATCAGCTCCGAGTGTGTGGGTGGGCACCCCAGGTCAGTGTCTCTGAAGGTCACTGTGACCCTCAACTTCTATTGTCACTCTCTGCCTCTGCCTGCACCTCAATGTGAAGTGCCCTCACCAATGTGTGCTGATAGACTACACGGCGATGTTATACCCACCGAGATGCTGGTATCTGTGCTGGTGCCTGCTTGACAGAGAGGGTGTGACGCTGGTGCGTGCTCAGCATGTTGGTCCTCAGGGGTCAGGGGTGGGCCTTAAAGGGAGAAGAAGGACCTGTCATTAGTTTAAGTGATGACACTGTCACCGTGCATGCCTGGTACCCAGATCAAGCTGTCCTCATCTTTCGATTATCAATGGAGATTCCAGGTTCGAGGCTCACATCAACATAGAGACTACACTGGAATGGTTACAATTGCAGACGTTCTCACCTCGGTGCACTGCACTCTTACCTCCCTGTGGCACCCCAACCTCACCACGGCCGCTTGACCGGGGTGCATGGCGCCTCTCCAACTCCAGGGCCTCCTGCTCACATTGAGTGAGGGTGAGGAGGTGTGGAGGTCCCCAACCAGTCCGCAGCCTCTCAGCATTGTTGTGGGATGTTTTCTCCTGAAAGGACAGAGGAGCATTGATGAGCCCACTCTCTACCTGCAGCCCCATTACAGCCTGGCCAACCCCACCTGAGGAACCCCTCACAGGACTCAGCCCATTCGTGACCCTGGAGCCACAAGACATTCATTCCAAGCAGCCAGGGCTCAGCCCCTTGACCAGCTCCTGCCTCATTGGCATTTGCCCCTTACACTCTAACACCTCTGAGGTCCGAGGGGGGGATGGGCAGCTCTTAACTGCTGTGCTAAGTGACCCATGCCAACAGGGTTCTCACCCTCCCCGATCGCAGCAGATTGTTGAAGCGCTTCCGGCACTGGACCCGTGTGCGCCTCACCACATCACCACATTGTGGCTGCTGACCCTGGATGCCACCTCCTCCCAGGCCCTTTTGGTGAGGAGGGGGGTCTCGTCCTCCCTACCCTGGGATCAAGGGTTTCTCTCCTCGCTGCCACCTCCTCCAGGAGGGCTGTGAGGCACTCGTCCGAGAAACACAGGACTGGCTGCCCCATTGGCCTGCCCTCCCACCTGCTGTTTCCACGTGCAATTGTTTCCATTGACAAGGCTTCCGCATCCTTCTGTGGCAGCCTTCCAGGAGCTGCCAAGGCCGTGCTTGGCCGCCGTTGGGCCTGGTGGGCATCTTGCCCCCACCCGCCCCTTTGTGCTCATTCCCAAGCTGCTGGTTGGGCCTTAATTGGCCCGTCATGTGGAATCGTGGAGCGCTGCCAATCACGGGCAGTGGTCAGCTTCCTGTGACCACCCCTGCCCCTCCCCCCACCCCCCCACCCCCCGACCCCGCACGCCAAGGGTAACATTCTGCTCCAGGTCTCCCCTCCTCCCTTCAACTTAACTTCAACGGCATCTTGTCCAGTTCCCTTCTTTAATTTGTCTGGTAGGGAAAAAAACCAATTAGAAATGTGGTAATGTCATTCAGCACTGACTCTGTCTGAAGGAATTACTGATCTTTAACTGCTTTAATTTTCCAAAGTCATAATGGAGATGAGGAACCTGGATTTATTTTGACCTGACCTTTACCCACAGGCCAATATGATTGTGTTTCTGCCATGTTTTCAGGATGTTCCTTGAATTTGACTTGATCCAAAACTCTTTGAAACAGCAACACTACTTATTGAATTCTTTATTGAATTTGTCGAACTGCCAAATAACTACCCTCCTTCAACCCCAGAAACAAACAGTTTAAATCCAGCCTTGTGTGCCCTGGTTCAAAGATAACAATTGACTGGCAATTAGGCAGAAAGAACCAAACAATGACAAGTAATTACAAAATCTGTGCTCCTGAAGCCGACAAAGCAGAAAACCTATTTAGGCCAGAATGTGTGTGCGTTTTTCTCAACTGAATCCTTTTACCCTACATTACAAAAAAAAAATTTCAATCCCATTCATTTTTTTTGCTTTTTATAGAGTTTTGTTGTATGCAAAATGGACGCAGTAGTTGCCGACTTAACCATGGTAACTGTAGCATATAAACTTAATAAACTGGATGTGGAATCGTGGAACACCTGTGACCACCTGTAATATAAATGGTTCTTTTGTTAATTCTTTCTGCTAAAAAATCCATGTCAATTTCACCCTTTCCCGAAAGGAAATCAATTGTTTCAACTGTAGTGATTGACAAACACACAGGAATTATATTGAGGATGGATTAAGTTTAAGTATTGGTGAAATATCCAGACAGTTTTGTACCTAAAGATAAACAAGTTAATTGAGTATTTAGCAGTTAGTCACTGTAGTTTAATTGCTGAAGTGAAAGCATTTATTCTCTGGAAATGAGTGCAGCTTACTTTGGTTAAATACATGCCAATGGCAATTAAATACACAATTCAGGAAATGTCTGTCAGACTAATATGATTGAGAATTTTGTAATGATTATTTTAAAAAGTTTCCGAAAATAAAACTGAGACCACGAGATGTTAATTGTGGAAATGAATCCCAGTGGACAATAAATTCAACCAAACAGGGCTTTGAAGATAGAAATTTTTAAAGCCAGTAATGTTTATATATAGATATATTATATATAGATATAAAATATACATACATGCCTCCAAAGGAAATAGCCTGGAGGTGTTTAAGCTTGCCAGATATAACAATATTGTTACAAATAAGACTGTTTTTTCAGTTGCTCTACTTGCCTTTATTGCAGTGGTCTTAGTCTGTAGCTCTATAGTCTCCATTACACACAGCACACCCTGTGTAATTGTGGACAACACGATACCTGAGTTAACATGAAACTCGTTCCATTACTGCCATTTTCACATTCAGGAACAATTAAATGCTACAATTCAAAGGCACTGTGATCGATGAGAAAAGTTAAAGCTGGATTCCAAACTGACTTTGTCCTTCAATCAATAAATAATCCTCTTCTTTTTATTGCATCATTTCAATTTTACAGCAGATTGCAACCAGTTCCTGTGGTGGATCTTTAATTGGTGAATAGACTGGGATATTTGCTACCCCGAGCAATGTGCCGGCCATGTTGAGACTGCAATCTAATCCACTTTAACTGTTGGAGGCTGACTTGCTATAAAATGACATAGTCTTGCCTATGCCCCTATTGTTGTGGACAGGTGATATGTACAGACCATCTCCATGATGATAAAGATAAGGATGTTGCTATTGTAACTGTCTGGCTGTCAACTTTAGTTTTTGTTCATTAAATACTAAGCTTAAAAAATGCTAATGCACTCATTCACTCCCTTATTCAACAACAGCCTTTATTTATATAGCGCCTTTAGTGGATAAAACATCACAAAGGGTTTCACAGGAGCATTGTAAAGCAAAATATAACACTGAGCTATAAGGATGTGGTAGCTGCCAACAGTTTGGTCAAAGAGGTAGGTTTTAAGGACTGTCTTTAAAGGAAGGAGTGGAGGTGGAGAGGCTGAGAGATTTAGAGAGGGAATTCCAGAGCATGGGCATGGCTGCCAATGGTGATGTGATTGAAGTAGGTAATGTTCAAGAGGCCAGAATGGAAGCGGTGCAGAGATCTCCGAGAGCTGCAGGAGGAGGTTCCAGAGATCGAGATGTATTGCAGCAGAAAATCATCCAGCTTCAGGATACCTCCCACTTTATGTCCGTACCACAAAAATACAGTTTTCCTATCAGGTGAAATAAGGGTTAAATACTTGTGCTGTCCCATTCCTTCTGCATCGCAGGAAACTCAACCTCAGATCAAGAGGACGACCACATTTTTATTCAGCAGACACCTCAAGCTCAATCAATGAGCACTAATTGCAAACCTTTCATTTATGGATGCCAGTCAGGAGCTGCCAATCATTCCTTAGTCCACTGCCAGCAGAATGGTGTCATGTGCTTTTTCAGTAACTTAGTTATAGAGAATAATTGATCAGGAGCTGATTATATCTACATACTCAGGACTGCAGTTCTGTTTGCATTTACCATTGGCGTTCTCATTGGGTGACTGAGAACTAGTGAATGTATAACAGCTTTGAGAAGGAGAAACCAGCAATAGAATGAAGGGTTACATTTACAGTCCCCTCCATGATTTGTTCGCAATGCCAGGTATAGTTTTGGGGTAGGTCTGAGCTGAAGTGAGGGAGGGTGATTATAAACCAAATCTTTTAATTTCTGCAAAAATTCTTTCAATCATCTGTTGTATCTTTAACTGGCAGCTAATCAGTGGAAGCGGGGTTGCCAAACCTCTAGGACTGGCCAGGAGTCTCCAGGAATTGAAGTTCAATCTCAGGGACACTGCTGTGTGAAATCTAGGAGAAAAATCATGGGGACATTTAAAAAGTTTTAAAAAAAATATTCTTTGAACAGTTCTCTTTACCAGATATATTGAAACCAAAAATAGTGAACACGGAGGAGTACAGGGCTGTTTGGCTGACAGTCAAGCATTATCCAATTGGGTAACGAGTCTTTTTGCTTTCCATTTGGTGGAGGAAGGCAGTATGTCACGAGGATGGATGTGTTGGCCGACTAATGGCTGGAGCATGGGGGCAGGTCAGGTGATGAAACCTCCACGAGCACATTTAATCACAGCTGGCAACCCCAAGTGGAACCCATGGAAAAACAGAGTCAGTGACTGTTTCCAGTTGTTTGTCCAGGGTTTCTGTCTGATCACCTACTGAAGTTATGGCAGTAGATGGAGAAAACTGCAGAATTCAAAGGCCAGAGGATGAACCTCAGGCAACCTCGGATCGTGCCCGAGTTCCACTTGGCAGAAATCTGTGAAACATTTGTCCTCAATTTCCTAACTAAAAAATAACATAGTCAACAGAGGTCTATATATCAAATTGTCCAACCATAGAATGGTTCCAGCACACAAGGAACCATTCAGCCTCTCGAATCTATGAAGCACCCGCTGGAAGAATAATTTGCCTAGTCCCTCTGCTGGCATTTCCTCTGAATTGGGGTTTTGCTGTATCACAGTTGGAGAAGAATGAGTTGTTTGTGGATCTGCCAAAGGATTTCCTGCCATTGAATGAAGGGTAATGGGCCAAGCCACAGTGTGACGCTAGTGAAGCCATGTATCAGCTGAGACCACTGAAAGGAAAGGGAAACTGATAACTAGGCCTTGGACTCTGCACTGACTCTGAAACTCTGCCTTCGGTCATCGTCTCCATTCCAGCAGGAAGTTTCCTGAAAACATATGAGTTCTCCTCAAGGTGATGCCAGATGATATTTTAGGATAGTAACACATTGTGACTTCAGGCATCGCTTGCACTATATCCGCTGAGATTTCAAACGTACAGCAGCCAACAGATATAAATGTTAATGACGATGTTTCCTTACAGTCGTGTCTATAAATATAAAACGACAGCGAAAAGATCCAGGTTAGTCCAAATTTATAAAAGCCAGCATCTTCGATAAAAATACGAGACACTGACCTTTTTAATCACCGTATAATGATCCAGGGTATGTACTCTCGAGTAGAATTTGTACTTTTCAATTGGAAAATCCTTTCAAGTTAAACAGGTCAATGAATACTTGCATTTATTTAATGTAATATCAAATTGAAACATTTTAAATGAATTACTTTATAATGCAGTGGCTGTTGTACTGGCAAATGCTGCAAGCATCAGCAATCTCCCCGCGACGGCAGTGAGCTAACCTTCCAGTTAATCTGGTTTTAGATGGTACTGTTGGGGACCAAATGTCTACTTCAATGTATTACGAAATAGGACAAGCAAAATAATATTAGTTGAGTAATGTTCCAAGGAAACAACATGACTTGAGACTTACCTGAAGCCCTCAGTGTCGATTGCCTTGTAACATATTGTGTACGTATATTACACTGAACATAGATTTTCCCTGTAACTGGCAACAATAAAGCGAGACTGGACTGGCAAATACTAATCACATGATATTGTTCTTCTTTAGGTTAATGTCATTAAACGTGGTTGTACCCTAAAGCTGGACAAACAGGACAATCTTAGAACTGTGCAATTCTATAGCTGCGCTTGAATGTTGAGATATTTTGATCCTGAGAATAGGTACCATTTACAAAGGAAAATTATTTCAGCAATTTTGGTGTGGAACCCATGCATCCTATATTCTGTACCACCATTGGTCAGTGTGGGGAATCCAAGATGATGGTAAATATATTAGAACCCATTTTTATTTTATATGTTCAGTCATGGGATGTGGGCTTCACTGGCTGGGCCAGCATTTATTGGTGGGTGGTGGGTGGTGAGTTGCCTTCTTGAACCGCTGCAGTCCATGTGGTGTAGGTACACCCACAGTGCTGTTAGGGAGGGAGCTGCAGGATTTTGACCCAGCGACAGTGAAGGAACGGCGATATATTTCCAAGTCAGGATGGTAAGTGGCTTGGAGGGGAACTTCCAGGTGGTGGTGTTCCCATCTATCTGCTGCCCTTGTCCTTCTAGATGGCAACTGTTGTGGGTTTGGAAGGCGCTGTCAAAAGAGCCTTGGTGAATTCCTGCAGTGCATCTTGTAGATGGTATACACTGCTGCTACTGTGCGTCAATGGTGGAGAGAGTGAATGTTTGTGGATGGGATGCCAATCAAATGCATTGTTTTCTGATGGACGGTGTTAGGCTTCTTCAGCATAGTTGCAGCTGCTCTCATCCAGGCAAGTGGGGAGTATTCCATCACACTCCTGACTTGCGCCCTGTGGATGGTGGACAGACTTTGGGGAGTCAGGAGATGAGTTACTTGCTGCTTGAATCCTAGCCTCTGATCTGCTCTTGTAGCCACAGTACTTATATGGCTAGTGCTGTTCAGTTTCTGGTCAATGGTAACCCCAGGATTCAGTGAATGCCATTGAATGTCAAGGTGCAACGTTTAGATTCTCTCTTGTTGGAGATGGTCATTGCATTGGCACTTGTGTGGTGTGAATGTTACTTTCCAATTGTCAGCCCAAGCCTGGATATTGTCCAGGTATTGTTACATTTCGACATGGATTGCTTCAGTACCTAGGGAGCTGCAAATGGTTCTGAACATTGTACAATCATTAGCAAACATCCCCGCTTCTGACCTTATGATGGAGGGAAGGTCATTGATGAAGCAGCAAAAGATGGTTGGGCTATCCTACAGTGATGTCCTGGAACTGAGATGATTGACCTCCAACAACTACAACCATCTTCCTTTGTGCTCGGTATGACTCCATCCTGAGACTCTTGCATGACAACTTGATCGCCAACGTCCTAAGTGGAGGATGTGAAACTGACACATTTCACATCTGGACTGGGATCTGTTATGATGCGTCAGATGATATGTGCCAGGCAGGCCAAACCCACAAGGGAAACTTGGTCACGTTATCACAATAAGTTTGCAATTTATATTCATTAAGAGAAGATGCGTGCACTGAATTCAGAAGTAATGAGCCCACCAAGACCTTTAGAGATTTAAAAAAATAAATTGAAATATTTATTAACAAAACAAAAAGATTTCATGCACACACATAAGACTGCAATTACTTGATATTATAACAAATCCTAAAATGCTTAATTAACCTGATTCCCAGTTACACATCCCCTTTAAGGCCAAAATAGATTTTAGATTTAAAACAAACACCAGTAAATTAACACAGGATGGCTTGACAGTGGAATTCCAAATGGTTTTCCTCAACTTCAGTTCCTTTACATAACAGATTTATGCATAAAAGGCTGGAGGCTTCTTGAAAGCTGTTTCTGCTCCTTTTAGATCTTAAATAGCCCTCTCTTCACATAACCTTTCATTCTCCTTTATATATGTTTCTCTCTCTTTAATATGTAAGTTCTATTGTTCTACATGTCTTTGGAACTGTATCATTGTCATAATTTAAAAATTTTCATGTTGCCAATATTGCCAGTAACTTTTGGGAAAAATAAACATACTCCTTAGCCTTGCTTATCTGGCTAGTTGTAAACAGACTAACATCCCTTTGAAATCTAAACAATCCCCTCATTTATCTAAAAAAAATGCAAATTCCCTTCACACTTTGCATGCGAAGCCAGCATTCATGTTTATTCATTAGCATTTCAAACATTTCTACGCCTAGCTTCTTTTGATAATCCCAAACTTGTAGTCTACCTAACCCCAAATGTAATTAAATCACACAGGTAGACCCAACTATAATCATACCTATAAACCTACAGTACAACAAACCAGAAACATATTATGAAAATTATTATACTTTTGTAACAGATCAAATAAGGTTGTGTGATTTCCCCCACCTTGTTCACCATTTACCTGTCCATCATCATCCACCTCATCCAAGATTAACTACCATCTGGTGTCAGCATTCAGTATCGTCTGGATGGGAAGCTCTTCAACCTTGGTCATTTCCGGTCAAAACCAAAAGGCATCACCATGGACATCCACAACTTTCAGTTTGCGGGTGACTGCTGCATGATGGCTCACTCTGTACAGGACATGCAAAGGAGGCTTGACCTCTTCAAAAGCTTGTATAAGAGGCTTGGCCTGTCCTTAAACATTGCCAAAACAAAGGTCCTTCACCAACATTCTCTGGACCAGTTGAGTATCCCCCGTGCCATCCATATAGATGGGGTAGCTCTGGAGCATGTGCAGCACTTCCCTTATCTAGGCAATCACCTCTCCCAAGGGATTACCAGTGCTGAGTTAACTGTGCCAGCGCTGCCTTCTTCAAACAGCGCCACTGTGCCTTTGACAACAGGACCTTTGCAAGTCAACAAAGGTTCTAATTTATAAGGCCATTGTGTTGACCACTTTCATGAAAATATAATCATTTTCAAAATGTTTTCTTGATTTACTGTAGAGGTAGGTTAATAGTGGGATTTAGATTAGTGTGTGTGTGTCTATGTGTGTGTGTTTTAATTGAATTGCAGACAGCTAGTCTGGAGCTTTTGAGTTGCCAGCTCACCTCTGATCCCGATTTCTTGACAGAAATCTTTGTATCCTCACTGGCTACAGGTGAGGACCCAGAGGACTGGAGAATGGCCAATGTTGTTCTATTGTTTAAGAAGGGTAGCAGGGATAATCCAGGAAATTACAAGCCAGTGAGCCTTACGTCAGTGGTAGTGAAATTATCAGAGAAGATTCTTCGTGACAGGATTTACTACCATTTGGAAGCAAATGAGCATATTAGTGAGAGGCAGCATGATTTTGTGAAGGGAAGGTTATGTCTCACTAACTTGATCGAGTTTTTCGAGGAAGTGACAAAGATGATCGACGATGGAAGGGCAGTGGATGTTATCTACATGGATTTCAGTAAGGCCTTTGACAAGGTCCCTCATGGCAGACTGGTACAGAAGATAAAGTTGCACGGGATCAGAGGTGAGCTGGCAAGATGGATACAGAATTGGCTTGGTCATAGAAGACAGAGGATAGCAGTGGAAGGGTGCTTTTCTGAATGGAGAGCTGTGACTAGTGGAGTTCTGCAGGGATCAGAGCTGGGACCTTTGCTGTTTGTAGTATAAGTAAATGATCTGGAGGAAAATGTAACTGGGCCAATTAGTAAGTTTGCAGATGACACTAAGATTGGAGGAGTTGCAGATAATGAAGAGGATCGGCAAAGAATACAATGGATATAGATCGGTTCGAGACTTGGGCGGAGAAATGGCAGATGGAGTTTAATCTGGACAAATGCGAGGTAATGCATTTTGGAAGGTCTAATACAGGTAGGAATTATACAGTAAATGGCAGAACCCTTAAGTGCATCGACAGGCAGAGGGATCTGGGTGTACAGGTCCACAGGTCATTGAAAGTGGCAACACAGGTGGATAAAGTATTCAGGAGTGCATGTGGCATGCTTGTCTTCATTGGCATGGGTATTGAGTATAAAAGCTGGGAAGTCATGCTACAGCTGTATAGAACCTTGGTTAGGCTGCACTTGGAATATTGCATGCAATCCTGGTCACCACATTACCAGGAGGATATGGAGGCATTGGAGAGGGTACAGAGGAGGTTTACCAGGATGCTGCCTGGTCTGGAGGTTATTAGCTATGAGGGGAGGTTGGAGAAACTCGGATTGTTCTCACTAGAGCGACAGAGATTGAGGGGCGACTTGATAGAAGTTTACAAAATTATGAGTGGCATGGACAGAGTAGATAGTCAGAAGCTTTTTCCCAGGGTGGAAGAGTCAATTACTAGGGGACATAGATTTAAGGTGAGAGGAGAAAACTATAGAGGAGATGTGTGGGGCAAGTTTTTTACACAGGGGGTAGTGAGTGTCTGGAATTCGCTGCCAGAGAAGGTGGTGGAAGCAGGTACGTAGAGAGGCAGCTTGACAAATACATGAATAGGATGGGAATAGGTTGATACGGACCCCGGAAGTGCAAAATGTTTTAGTTGACGGGCAATATGATCGGCACAGGCTTAGAGGGCCGAAGGGCCTGTTCCTGAGCTGTACTTTTCTTTGTTCTTTGTTCACCCTGAGCTCCATGGGGGAGGGGGACAGCCAGACCTTAACACCCCCCCCACGCTGACCCATGCCAGCACGGTACTCACCCTTGCTAAGTGTAGCAGGTTGTTGAACCTTTTGTGGCACTGCACCCGTGTGCACCACACAACATCATGGCTGCTGACCTCAGCTGTCACCTCCACCGAAAATTTTCTTGCCAGATGCAGTGGCCTCTTCCTGCTATCTCTGGGGACGAGGGTGCCCCTCCTGACAGCCGCCTCCTCCAAGATCTCTGTAAGACACTCGTCCGAAGACCAAGGGGCTGAGTACCCACCCAACCTGCCCTCCCGCCTGGAGTCTCCAGCTGCTGTTGAGGCTGTAGCTTCAGTCTCCAGACCGCAGAATATGTTCTCTCCTGGCAACCTTCAAGGAGCTGCCTCTGCCATTCTTAAACCTCCTGCTGGGCTGCCAATGCACCCAGCACCTGTCCGGCCCTTCCCGACCATTGGGGAGACGCGTTTCAGGCTGGATGGGCCTTAATTGGCCAACACGGAATCCCACCAGGAGCCGATCGTGGTTGGGGACCTGGTTTCTGACTGGTCCCGGGCCCATTGACCACCTACGCTCGCCAAGGGTAAAATTCAGGCCACAGCGTGTGTGTGTGAGAGAGTCAGTGATGATAACCCTTGTGCTGGTAGAGTGTGAGATCCCTCTGTATCCCTGTGGACTGTATCCCTGCAAGTGACTGATAGGCTTGTGAGAGTGAGCGGTGAGAGTGGGGAGAAGGTTGACTTACCCTGGCGGAGCGGATGGGATCATTCATCCTCTTCCTGCACTGGATGGCGGTCCTCCTCTGAGGAGCATTGGCGCTGACCTCCCTGATGACCCAGTCGGAAGGTGATGTTGTTAGGTTGGGGACCTTCAGCTCCCGTTATGGGGGAATGTACGTTCCGCCAGTCCGCCTGGACGAAGAGTGCCCCCAGTGCATTGTCGCTGAACTTCTTTGCTCTGGGGTTATCCCATTGCTGGCCAAGACCAGTCCTGGGCTACAGGAAGTGATGCGTGCACAGGTACCGTTTAACTATGACACCTGGAAATGTGACCGAATGACATGACAGCCGGGCTTCAGCGGTTCATGCATATATAATGAGCTGAAAATTGGGCAATCTGGCACGGTAGCCCATCGTGCCAGGGAGCTTATCCTGCCCACCCCTGCTCTTACTCTCCGGATCAGAACATTCTGCCCTAATTGAGAAACAGTGAGAAACCCCCTTCCGACCACCCCCCCCACCGCTCTCCAACCACCCCCACCCCCCACCCCCCCGACACATGGAGCACCGTCGTTTCCGGTCAACCTCAAGGAAATTACCTCTCCTTCCGACAGCAAAACATTGCATTTGGACAACATTGTGGAAGTCAATTGGGAAATGATTTTTTTGGGGGGGCTGATTTTGTGTCGTGCAGTGAGACAGGAGCAGGATGAGCATCTGTCTGGGGCAAGAGGCACCTTAGAATGTAGGAGCAGGAATAAGCCATTCAACCATTCCAGCCTGGTCTGCCAAGGATTTTGGTACCACCCCCTCCTCTGCTGTCTGCAGCATGGGATGTTTGCCCACTATTATCCTGATCCTTATGGTAAGTAATTTATATAAACAGTTGTGGGACATCCACCCAGCATCCCAAAGCTCAGGAATGAAACACTCAAATGCCATTTTCAGAAGCTTTGTTTTTTTGTCACGATCGTTTCAGTTGGAGTGAAAACACCTTCTGGGAAGTTGCTGCATTGGGTGCGATTGTTTTTTCCAAATGGAGAGATTGAATGATCTGAGTGTTTGACAGTCAAATCAGAAACACAAGGAAGGGATTTAGGATCTTTAATCAGAAAGCAGTTATTGACCCACTATCCATCCCCATTGGCATTAAGGAACAAAGCAAAATTAAATTATAATCACAGTCTTCACTGAATATTTTATTAAAATTATATCTTTGAAACTGTTCAAATGCAAGTATTTATTTTAAGAATTGCACTGTAAGCTTTGAATCAGATATACATTTATGCTGCCTATCCCTATTCCCATAGCTTCCAGATTAGAGCTGGAGCAATTTCTTCATTATTATCGCTGTCTTTGGCTTGTGTAGTGTTGAGGTCATTGTAGTTCACGGTTCCCATTAGGGACAAGCAGCTAATCAATAGCTGAATTTGTACAGGATGAGGTTTCATTTTAAATGAAGTCAGAACTTTGTGAAGTTCAGATGGGGCAGGAGTGAATTTCCCCTACACAGCAGAGTTGAACAGGTAATTTCCTTCCTGAATCAGTGTACACACTTAGCAAAACTGTGAGTGTGAAAGCAGATTGTAGATCCTTCTCACATCAGCATGTTGCAGACCTTGCTTGATTCATGCAATGTTATTACGCGGTACTTCTACTTTTAAATGTCAAAAGATAACTATACCAGTCACATTGGGCCAGATTATTTAATTCTATACAGAGCATCTTTTTAAGAGTGTCTATCTTATATCAACAATGCATGGGGGTTGGCAGGGGAATGTCTAATATTCTTGAGTCCCAGTGGCACCCCAGGAATAGAACCACAGGAATGTGGAAAGAGGCTCATTCCTTTTCCAAATGGACTCTAATCAATATAAGTAACCATCTGGGAAGAGGTAAGCGATCCCTGGTAAGTTTGAATGAATCTGGAGACTACATTCTCGAACCTTAGAGATCCTCACACTCTCCTTAAAGGTAACCTGAAAAACCTGTTTAAAGTGAGGATTTTCCAACAAGAGAATGAGCTGTAGGTGAGGAGTTGCTTTATTTTTCTAGCACAGGATTTGGATGTAAATGGGAAGCAAACAAAGAGCATAGACTTTCTCTCAGACCAGACGGACTGAGGAACGGTTTCAGATGGCAGGGTCACAGTTCATCCTGAAGTGAAGAGCGTGGATGCAATCAATGGAAGGATGAAATGGATAACTTTCCTCAAGAGATTTTAACCCAATAATAGATGGGTGACCTTTTCTGCAAGGTACTCATTATTAGAAATAATAATTACAATATTATAACAAAGGTAATATAACATTTTAAACCAACTTGCATGTTACGTTCCGACTTAAAATCTACTTAAAGTAGTCCAAACAAGTTAGAAACTATAAAGCAGTCACCTTTTCATCAGTGTTCTGTAAGGTTAGAATAGACAGAGCTGGATAGAACAATCACACATATCAGTATTTTAACATCTTGAATTGACTCTCTTCTGATAATGTTTCACACTTATAAGACATACAGCTAGACGGTGAATTAACCCAATTTTTCCTGGGTTTACATGGATGTCCCGCCAATGCCATGATCGATGAGTTGGAGATTCCTCCCTGCTCCCCACCCCACACTAACCCAACACAGCCACACGTTGGAGACTATCAAGAGTAGTCAACCTTAAAACAATATTAAAATAGTAGCCTGATCATAATTTCTGTTGAATATCTTTCTCCTTCCCCATCTGGACTGGGTAAATGTTAGCCTAGCACCTAGAATTTGCTTTACCCCCTCACCAATTCCACAGTCAGCTTTGCTTGACCAGAGAGGAAATATTGAGGTATCAGCATGCCTTCCACTCCACACGCCCAGAAGTACTTGTGATATAGCCTCAGGGAATGGATGCTCTAAGTGCCCTGTTTGGTTCTAATATTTGGGAATTTTTTATGTTTTGTTTTGATTTTCATTTTCTCTACCATAGTCACTGAAATATTCTACTTGATTAATCGGTGCTTTTTCCCTTGACAAGAAAATGAACACCTCACTATTGGCTCTTCTGTTGACTCACGATGGATCTATTAATCCATAACACTCCATTTGGTCTCGGAGATTAGAATATAACTTTTGGGCCGATAATAAATACTGGGATTTAATAACACCTGAGGAGAGAAGGGTTGAGTCTCAAAAAAATATGCAGGTGTAAATATTCAGAGGTTTGGAACATTCAAAGCCCAAAGATTGCTTGCCAAGGCTAGTGTGCAAGTCTTTCTGGATAGCTGGAGAACACAGGTACAATTTCCTATGTCCTCCTCAAATTGCTGCTGAAATGATGCAGGTTTCTCCTGACTTAACAAGGGTAACAGATATAATGGGGCTAATTTTAACCCAATCAGTCCAAAGGTAAATGCAAAATAGCAAAAACAAACCTCCCTGATGTTGTAGAGAACCTACTGACTACCATTTTAACTTGGGAACTGACTCTGTTGGCAATGTATCCACTAGACACAGGCTGGTATCCCATCATTATGTGAATCAGGATCCTACAAAACTACACTTGTGTTGGGTAATGTGCATGTTCTTCCATATTGTCATTTAAGCCTGTTAGCGTCTGAAAAATAGGAACTGTGGGCTGGATTTTCACCAAGTTGGGATGACTCAGAAGCCCTTTAACAATGGAAGCTGGGACCTGATTCTGGGATTCCCAACCCCATTTCCTGGGTTCCAATTTGCGGAAGTGCCTTTTAAGGGTCAGGGCTGATTCGGGTCACGAGCTCACACCCTCCACTCCTGACCTGGCTGGCTCCATTGTGGGGATAGGCACATCCTAGTCCTCCACAATTTTCATGGAGTCAGGCCAGGTTCTCAAAGAGTCGTGGTTCACAGCACCTCAGAGGAGTCGTGCTTATAGTCTGCCTGAAGGAACCTTAATTTCAAAAGGTCTTGCTCATGCACCATCCATGGCCAAGAAATGCAACCCGTTTGATCGCTCTTACCACCCATGCCAAGCTATGCCCCCACTGCCCCATGGCCCCTTATGCCCCCCATGCCAAGCCCTGGCACTTGCATGTCCATGCACACCCTATACACTGTATTGAGGCAATGAACCCTATAGTGACCATAGGATGTATAAAAAAGCTTTAAAAACTGTCGTTCATTCATAACTTTTAATTTTCTTAAAAATTTCTATTTACCACAGCCCAATTAATGCATCAATTATCTGGACGCTTTAGCGCATCAATAACTAAAACTGCAAGCACTTGATACCTCTTAACCTTGTGTAAATAAACATTGTGAAATTGACGGCAGATATAAAAGAGCCAGAGGTGTCAATCAAGCAGTGTTTTTCTTGGGCCTCAGCTGTTTCAACAGGCTAATGGATTGCTGGGCTCTCAGCTAAGCCTCATTATTTATTCTTAGCTAAGAGCCCAGACATTCATTAGAGTACTAAAACACCTCAGCACCAGCAAAACCATTGCTTGATTAACAGCTCTGGCTCTCTGATCTATGCTGTCAATTTCACAATGGGAGGGCCTTTCTGTTTTTGTTATAACTGAGATGAAAGCCTTTTAAACAGCCTGCCTCTGCACCTGGAAGCGCCTTTGGCTGCCTCTGATCCTTTTCCTGGGTCAGTTGGCCCAACGCCAGCTCTCACCCACCGCTCCCCACCCTCGCAGGCAGCCTTTCCTGAGGCTGGCAGAACTGAGAATTTTCCCAATCCCTGCCACCTACCTCAAGGATGAAAATCCAGCTCATGTCTAAATTCTGTTTCAATTAGGCCACCAGGTTGGTTCTCTGAATTCATTTTATTTTGCCAATCACTATATTGCATTAAAAAGGTCCCTAATGGCAACTCTCCCCTTGGTGGCATGTTTCTGATTCTGGAGTCAGTATTCTCAGCATGCTGAGAATGTCATTCCGGAACTTTCTCAAGACCTCAACATTGTGCGCGTGGGCGATGATGTCAGGACGCATGCCCGACATTCCTTCCTGCAATTTTATGTGCATTTGGGTCAAGCGCATACCTGACCTTGGAATACACGGTTCCCCTGCTTCAGCAGTGATTAGCTGCCAACTAATAACAGACCAGGGCACTGGGATATGGTACCCGGGTATGGTACCATGGTTGTGATGTTAGTGGACCAGCAATCCAGAGGAAAGAGCCTGGACTATTGATCTGGAGACATGAATTCCAATCCCACCTGTGATTTAAATTCAGTCAATTAAATAAATCTGGGGGAAAAAAAATCCAATTAATGGATGACGGGGTTTTTCTGATTGGCCAGCAGCTTTCTGGTCCCAGTAATGCCATTGGGCGCTGCGCTGAGACTGTATCCAGTCCTCATGATGAAGAGGCAGGCGTGGGATGGAAGGTAAGTGTGAGGGATCTCAGCAAGACCAGAACAGGAAGCTCTGACCTCAACTGCGGCTGCCCTAGGCCTGGCCTACTGATCATAAATGCACGGTGAACTTGGGAGGTGGGTGAGAGGGTGGCAGGAAAGTCATCCGCAGATTCTAATAGACCCCTCCCCAACCCAGCTGCCTGGAAACCCATCCGCAGAGCACCGTAAAATCCCATTTTGTTCATTAACATCTTTTAGGGAAAAAAATCTGTCATCCTTAATCAGTCTGGCCTATATGTGACTCCAGACCCACAGCAATGTGGTTGACTCTTAACTGCCCTCTGAAATGGCCTGGCGAGCTGTATAATAACATGTAATAAAAAACAGCCTTTCAGCAGCACCCATATCCTGTCAATGAATAATTTTAAAAAATCCTAGTCTACACAGGACTCACCAATTTCAATCTCCAGTCTAGAGGGTTTGCTAAAAGATGGAATTTCATTTAGGTTGCTGCCCTTACATTGTATCCACTGACCTGTGCTGGCTGAGGAACCTGAGCCTAAGATCCTGTGCATAGTGTCATGACCAGGGGAGGAGGGCTTGAATAGCTCCCTCTTTCTCCTCTCCTTGTTTTGTTTAACCACAGCAGTTACCTTGTTTGGAAAGAATATTCTTGACAATTCAGGGAGCACTTAACTGTTTATGTACTGTGATCATAAAAGAACCAATAGGATAGGTTTTCATGATCTTAGCAAAAACGAAGTTAACTATATTATATTTACATTAGTTTCATTTATTAGTAAACAGATTGAAGTAAAGATAATACAATAGGCATTGACTTTTGCACACACACTCGGTTTTCACACTTACATGCACTCATGCACATACTCACTCACACACACGCTCATGCACATACTCACTCACACACACTCATGCACATACTCACTCACACACACACTCATGCACATACTCACACACACACTCATACACACACTCACACACACTCATAAGCACACACACACTCACACACACACTCACACACACTCATAAGCACACACACACACTCACATGCACACACACTCACGCTCATACACACATAAACACACATGCACACATGCACACATACATGCACTCACGCATACACACATAAATACACTTAAAAGCACACACACTCACACAAACATTCTCTTACACACACACACACATTCAGAGCAGGATTTTACATGTCGGCGAGTGGGGGTGGGGCCCACTCGCTGACGCGTAAAATGACACGCGGTGACGTTGGGGGGAACTCCCGATGTCACCCCGCATCATTTCAATTTTCAAGAAGGTGGGGGGGGCGCAGTGAAATCAGCTGTGGGCCCGCTGACCTGTTAATGGCCAATTGAGGCCATTGACAGGGTCAATTAAGTAATTAGAGGACTAACCTCAAGGTTAGTGGACAGGCCAGAAGCCCTGATGGGAAGTAGAAAAAACATCAAACCTCATCCACCAGTGGGATGAGGTTTCATGTAGGCTTTCAAATAATTTTGATAAAGTTTTAGCAAAAATTATGGACATGTCCCAACTCAGGTGACATTGTTATATGAGGGGACATGTTAGAGAAATGTTATTTTTCTATTTTTAGTTTTTTTACATTTTGATCCGATCTCCTTGAGGCTGCACTTAGCCTCAGGGAAATGAGCGTTCTATCGTGCACATGCGTGAAAGAGCGCACTCTTGATTTTGGAAATCCCCCCCACCCCCCCCCGCCTGCAATTGGGGGCGCCAATCGGAAGCACGTCTGTGTGCACCCGCCCTTCAACATCGCCCCTGACGGGGGGGAGAATCCGCTTCGGAGTTCACGTGCACACGAATACAGATTACAGAATGGAGAAGGATGGGTTGGTAAAATTAGAGTCCATAAAAACAGTAAAAGAGCATCTGGTCTGTAGTTTAATGACTCAGCTGGATTAGGCTGAATTCGATGTTTCTGATTTGAAGGTGTAAATAATTGAGTTGGTTGTTCTTTGGGACACAGTTATGCTGGGTTAGATTTTTTTTAAAGAAATCTCTGTCTGCAGCAGGTGGTCACACTCAGCAATGAGGACTTGAGGCTTTTACCGGAGAAAAGAGGAGACAGGAGGGACTAAAACAAAAAATGCTGATAAAACTCAGCAGGACAGACAGCATCTGTGGATAGAAAGACAGAGTTAACATTTCAAGTCTGTATGACTCTTCTTCAGAGCTAAAGGGCAGTAGAGATGAGGTGAAATATATACTGTTAAGGGGGACAGAACAGGTGAAGCTGGATAGAAGGCCATTGATAGGTGGAGGCAAAGGTGAGATTGTGAAAGATGTCATAAACAAAAGCTTAGAGGATTGTTAATAGTGGTGATATTGGCTAAAGGAGGTGCTAGTGGTGGCACTAAGAGTGGAAAGCAGAATGTGATAATGGCCAGACCAGGGGAAGCACTCTGGAGAGTGACAGGTGGCCCTAGTGGGGGTGGGGTGGGGGAAGGGGGGACAGCGGTGGGAAAAAAGATCTAAAATAGGCTAAAAGCTGAGTATAAAACAATGAATAAAAATGGAAATAAAATTAAAAAATAATAAGAGAAAAAAAAACTTAAAAAATAAAAATGAATAAGAGAAAAGGGGGGTTTCAAAAAGGCGTTGGGGGGGGAGGTGGGGATGGAGGAGAGAGTTCCTGGTCTGCAGTTGTTGAGCTCAATGTTAGGTCTGGAAGGCTGTAAAGGCAGCAGGGACCCCACTTGGTTCTTCTCCCTAAGCTGCTTGTTCTCAGCTCTGCTGAGAAAACATGTTTAAAACATACTAAGGGTTGGATTGTCATGTGACCTTCCTTCTCCAACTGCGATTTAAAAAAAGACATTACCCGTGTATTCCCAGGGTAACCTGATTAGCTCATGTCTGGGTTAGTCTAACTGGCCAGTCTCCAACAGTTTAATAAACCAGGTGATTGCCATAGATACCTTGCTAATGAGGCAGAAGATGTGAGTCCTTTCCACTCACCTGAAGCCATGGGGCAGAATTCTCCATCCCAATCAGGTGTAAAACCGCCTGAGAAGACATTGGCCCCGATGTCATCCTGCGATCACATGGTATTTCACTTGGCAGGCGCATGCAGAAGTCGGAAGCATACCCGCCGACAATTAAGAGGGCAATTAAGCCCATTAACAGTGCAATTGTCTCTGATTTTTTGTGATCCGTCCAACCTTCCAGTGGAACTGCGTTCAACGCCTCTTCCTGTTGGATGGTTTGTGGTTTGTTGGTCCTAACACACAAGTGATGTGAAACAACTGGTCACCCACCACAAGTTCCTCTCAGAATCTCCATTGGCCAGCTGGTAGTTTGAAGACTAGAAAGTTGCTCATCATTGGCTGCCAGCAGTGCCTTCAGGAACATTTACCCTGCTCAATGCCCCAACCTGATCATAAACAGGAAATGATTTTATCAGTTTCGCTTAGGTCAGTGAACCTAGCAGTGCACTGGATATTAACACATTAGTTGGTGCTTGAAACAATATAGGCAAAAGACTGATTAACTGAACAAACACTGGTAGTTTATTGGAACTAAGAACAGAGCACTAAGACATTGTGGGCACTGTTTTAAAATGAGGGGTCTCCCTTTTAGGAGAGAGGTGAGGAGAATTTTTTTCTCTCTGAGGGTTGTGTGACTTTGGAACTCTTTGCCTCAGAAGGCGGGATCATAGATTATTTTTAAGGCAGAGGTAGATAGATTCTTGTTAGACAAGGGAATCAAAGGTTATCGGGGGGTAGATGGGAATGTGGAAATCGAAACACAAGATCAGCCATGATCTTATTGACTGGTGGAGCAGGCTCGATGGGCCGAATGGTCTAGTGCTGTTCCTATTTCTTATGTTATGTGTGCTTCTTCAATCACCTCCAGCTCTAGACTCCTTGTTACCCAGGAGGCCCGCAGTCTATAGCAATTGGTCAATGCAGTCACACGGTCAACTAACTACATTCTCTTAAAGGTACATAGTACTCAACTTTACCACATCCCTCCCCCTTTTACTTGAAAGTACAATTGACAAGCTTCACAACATCCCAGTGATTTACATGAATAACTATTTACAAGTCAAGTCTCTCAGGAGGCTTCCTCAGACATGTTGAGAGTCGTAGCTCAATGGCCTCGGATGGTTTTTCTGAGACCCCCTTCTCAGGGGTCAACTGTCCACCAGGCTCTTCAGCGGAAATGGGCAAGTTTGTGTCTTCGACCATCTCAGGTCCAACAGGCCCCACCTGTACTTCCAAATCGTGTGACATTTCTTCCACCTGCGGTGCAGACTCAAACGCAAACAATGATGGCATTCCTTCTTGTGGAACTGTCTCTCTTCTCTGGAGATAATCCACGTGTCATTAAGTTTGGTCACTCTGTTTACAGTTAACTAATGAGGAGAATAGATAGAGTGGACAGGATAAAATAGTTTCCCTTGATGGAGAATTCTAGAATCGGGGGACATAGGTTCAAGATAAGTGGCAGAAGGTGTAGGGGGACATGAGGAAGAACTTTTTTACGCAGAGGGTAGTGGGTGTCTGGAATTCGCTGCCCAAGTTGGTGGTAGAGGCAGAAACTCTAAACTCCTTTAAAAAGTACCTGGATCTGCACCCAAGGTGCTGTAAACTGCAGGGCTATGGGCCGGGTGCAGGAAGGTGGGATTAGAAAGGGCACCTGGGTGTCCTCGGGCTGGCATGGATAAGATGGGCCAAATGGCCTCCTTCTGTGATGTAACTTTTCTATGGTTCTATGGTTCTAACTTATAGTCACCGCATAAGCAAACATTTTGGTCTAGCTTCAGTACGGGTACTATGGGTGCCGCCTACTCAGAAAATTGAGCCAGTTGTAAGATACCCAACTTTTCCAGCCTGTTTAACTCGGTCTCAGCCTTGCCCTGTTGGCCATAAGGGACTGGTCTGGCTCTGATAAATCTGGAGGTTGCGTTAGGGCCTACATGGATTTTGGCTTGTAGCCCACGACTCCTTCTTAGCTCATCACTGAAAATGGAAGCATACTTTTGTAACAATTACTGTAAGTTTCTCGTTCTGATTTGAAGAATCTCGGCTCATTGCAATTTAATATTTTTGAGCCGGCTGCAACCTATTAAACTGGGGCCCACCTCAGCTACTGCCAAAAGGGGTAAATTTGCAGACTGATCCACATACTGCACCAGGACTTGACATATCCCTTTCACTCTTATCTCTTCGCCCATATATGTTTTTAATTCGTGTCCGATTTTTCCAGA
Organism: Carcharodon carcharias; assembly: GCF_017639515.1. NCBI lineage: Eukaryota > Metazoa > Chordata > Chondrichthyes > Lamniformes > Lamnidae > Carcharodon > Carcharodon carcharias. The sequence continues at coordinate 1,823,964 of NC_054485.1, forward strand.
CTCCAATGAAGGACTCCTTTATGCAAGTTTATGAATGCATGTTCTCCTCTGACAGACACTGATGCCCCAGTATCCACCTCCATCTTGGTGGGTTGTTCATTGACTCTAATGACTACCTGGATTGGCTCAGTTCTACCCACTTTCAGGCCGTATAACGAATAGATGTCAGATTCCGCTTCCTCCGGTTCTTCAACGAGACAGATTTCATGATTTCTCTCTTTGTATTTAAAATGCTGTCTCAGCCGATCCTGACAGTGCCGCACATTATGTGACTATTGCGGTGGTAGAAAAAGCATTCGATATTTCTGACCTATCGCTTGCCTGCAGACTGCCTGGATATGCATTTTTCTCATTAATGTTGTGGGTTTCACTGTAGCGCTGTTGATCTTCAGTGGTCTGTAGATAGTGGGCGTTCCCCGCCTTTCTGAGGAGTCTGATGTTTTTGCGCCTTTTGTGACCGGCCCTTCCCGCCCTACAAGATGGACGGCGCCATTTTGTGTATTTTTTATTGCCTCCGAGTCTGTAACAGCCCCTCCATGGCTGTGGCCAATTCTAATGCCTCACTGAAGTCTTAATTGGCTTCAGATAGCAATTATTTCTGAATATAGCATCGTCCCTGGTTCCACACATCAATCTCAGTCTCTCAGCATATCATGAACTGAAGTTCTAAATTCACAACATTCCTTTACAGCAGCTACATGGCCAGCGAACGTCTCTCCTGGAAGCCTATTCCTCGAATTGAGTTTAAAACTCTGCATAGTGTCTGAGGGCTTTGGCTTCAGGTAGATTTTTACAATGTTTACTAAATCATCAGAAATCTTTGCATCGGGGGAGTTAGGTGACACGACGCTGCAGATCAGTCCGTATGTTTTGCTCCCCCATGTGGACAAAAGGATCGCCCTCTTCTTGTTCTCCCCTGTGGTGTCATTAGTGATAAGGAAGATTGCTAGGCGATCGACGTAATGAGACCAGTCATTGGAAACAGACTCGAATGGTTCAAGATGCCCAGCCCGGGAGACTGTGCTTTCAAACAGCTTCAAGGTAGTGGCAAATTAATATAAAAGCAACAGCATGTTCTGATGAAGAGTCATACGGACTCCAAACGTTAACCCTGTCTTCCTCTCCGCAGATGCTGTCAGACCTGCTGAGTTTTTCCAGCTATTTTTGTTTTCGTGGCAAAGTAACCTAGCTGGCTTACCGCGGCTTTCTTGATTGTCATCAATTGATCCGATTGATCCTCATCGCCAGTTTTATGTTTTTGGTTATCAGGTTTGCTTAGTCCAGTGAACCTAGCTGCGCCTTTGAGATTAACAAATTAGTTGGCGCTTGAAACAATATAGGCAGAGAGACCGATTAACTGAACAAACACTGGTGGTTCATTGGAACTAAGAACAGAGCACTAACACCATGTGTGCTTGTTCAATCACCTCCAGCTCTAGACTTACAGTTACCCAAGAAGCCCACGCTGTATAGTGATTCGTCAATACAATCACATGGTCAACCAACTACATTCTCTTAAAGGTACATAGCACTCCACTTTACCACAGAGGTGGTGAGGGGGATTGGTGCAAGGAACATGATTAGGGAGATGGATGGGAGAAACCAAAACAAGCACTTGTGTGAAAGGGGTTAAAAGTGTGAGGCAAAGCTCGCTATAATCTTGGGGGGAGGGGGCAAGGGTGGGAGGGACCAGCGGGGGAGGAGTGAGAAATCAGAAGCAGCATCGCTGGAATTGGGTGTTGCTGAAAGGTTCAGTGGGAAACCTGGAGTCAAACCTATGGGGAAGCAGATGGAAAATGAGAGCAGTTTCTCTGGGGAAACTGCACCGGGCTGGCTGAATGTTTCAAATTAACCAAAGTGCACACTTTATCACTATGAAAATTCAAAATGTTACTGGGATCACTGCCCAGACCCCCTGAGAAACACATCATCAGTTGGAGGGCAGCATTTGAGAAAATTGTTACAATTCAAAATTAGAATGTCCTATAGTCTATAAGACTGAGGTTTTAAGTAATTTTATGAATGAAAATGAAACATTGGCCGGGATTTTCTGTCCCTGTTGACAGAGAGTGGTGGGCATATTGGTGGGTGAGAGTGGAAAATATGGTGAGAGGGCTAAAAATAGGATTCACGTCATTGTGAAACCAGTTGGCGATCGTCCGCTCCACCCATCAACGGCGCCTGTGTTTCCTGCTGCAGCATTTGAGAACATTATTTTAATACATTTGCATCTCATTATAAGCCCTGCTCGCCAGAATCATTCACTGGATCATCCGAGCCGGTCAGTGTGAAATCAGAGCAACGTCCTTCACAATAGGAGAGAAGCGACCTGCACTTTGCTTGTGACTTCGAAGATCATCAGGCAGGACCCGCGGTGATCAGTGCCCGGCTGTGCCAGCAGCACCACATCACTGTCAGGGAGTCTCACAGGCGAGTCTCTAACCTACAGACCAGCGGGAAGATGGGGGTAGCTTTTAATGGGCTGCAGGGTTAGGGCTGTACAGGGGGAGTGGGGGAGAACTGGCCAGAGGCATGGGCAGGAACAGCTGGGCTAGGCCTGTACTGAGTGGGGAAGGTTGCACGTGGGCTGGGGGCAGAGTGTGAGTGGCAGGGTTATATGGTGAACAGTGTAAGTGGCCTCAAGATGGGGATGTGTGAGGCCCACATGAATCATAGGCACATTCACTTCAAAATGTCCAGTGGTTGACAAATGGACATGCAGTAGAAGCACGACGGACTCGAGGATAGGGAGGTCCGTGAGGGGGGGAAACCTGAACATGAAGCTCCTCTGGGACGATGGGAGGGGTTTCCATACTCACACAGGCAGGGTCCAGACAAGTCTGACACTGAGAGCTCAGCACCACCATCTTCCAACCTGCAGCAATGGCACAGTGTAAAATTAAACTGAGGCGAAACTCTGCTGGTGAGGGGTCTGAGGGCCAATTGGAGGGAAGCTACATGCACTGGGGGCAGGGTGGGGGGCTGATTAAAGGGGCCCCCAACTGACCTGTGCATTCCCAAATGAGGAGAGAGGCTCAACTGAGACATGTTAGGAGCTGTTCAATGACATTGCAGGGAATCAGAAAAGTGAAACAAAGGTGCCCATTCATGTGGGAATAATCCCACAAAGTGACACTAATCAATCTCCTTGTATTAGCCTCTTGTTCACAGGGTGGAAATTCCCCAGAGTAATAACAAACTCCAGAGCGATTGGGCGATCGGACAAGCTCCAGAAGCCTGTTAGAAAGTTGGTGCAGGATGGTTCACAGAAGAGAAGCCTCAGGCACCCCTCAAATAATCTCAAACCCTGAATGAACATTTACCCTCATGTTTATTCCCAAGAGTGTAGTATTAAGAGTGCAGTGAATGAAGATCCCAGTGCCTGGGCCAAAAGCAGCAAATCCAAGTTCCTGGTCAAAGCGATGTCACAGCAACCCGTCATATCAAGGCAGGTGGAGGGGGGGGAGGAGAAACTTAAAACACACCCTTCACTGGCCATCATTTCAGGGGCAAGTACTCTCGACACGGGAATGAAGCTCTTCAATCCACATTCACTGACGAGTCATTGACAGAAAGAGGACTCTTGGAGACTAATGTCTCTTGTCTCTTTCTCATTGTTACTGCAGAGAGGAGACAATCAGGAAGATGGAGGCTGGATTTATCGCTGCTGCATTATTGTTTAGAGCAGGAGAGAAGATAGAGAGAAGTTAGAGAGAAGATAGAGAGCCATTCAGTTGGTACAACAATTTTATGAAAATTAAAAGCTGATTGTGTTAACAATCAGATGTTATCTCTTCAATTAGTTCATGGAATACAAGCACTTATTCTCCATCCTTAATCGCCCTTTGAGAGCTGATGGTGAGCCTCCTTCTTGAGCCGTGGTAGTCCATCAGGTGTAGGTGTTGTTGGGAAGGGAGTTTCAGTTTCTGACCCAGTGACAGTGAAGGAACCCCCAATATTGTGGTGTATTTTTATTCTCTTTGTACTTACTGCTGGATAAACATCAAGACAACAGCCACACATTAGGGATTGATTAACATAAAAATGCTCGGTTTATTTATGGAAGATTTGAGAAGTTGGTAGCAGCGTTACAGAGTTGGAGAACTTGTACCCATGTCCGAGTTGGCAACTTCTTCATGGACTTCAAGACAAAGGGGAGAATTTTCTGCATGTTAGACGGGCTGCCCGCAATTGGCTCCGTGCCGCCATTTTACGGGGAAGGGCCTGTGGGAATCGTGGCTCCTGAGAACAGCGGGAATGGGCGGCCGGCGGCGGGACTGCAATGATCTTGGCGTTCTAGGTGGCAGGGCTTCCTTGCTTTGGAAGGTCATACAGTGCGAGTGGCAAAGGTGATGGAGGCAGCATCTGGGCAAGGGGGTCAGCGCCGGCTGCTTGGCGTGAGTGAGCGGCGGCTCCAGGGTCACGAATCAGATCAGCCCTGCAATGTTTCACTCAGGTGGGGGTGGGAGGGATGCTACAGCAATCCAGCTACAGGGTGGACTAATCAACGCCCCTTTCTCCTTTTTAGGAAAAGACTGCACACAATAACTCTGAGTGGATGTGGACTGGCGGAGGGCAGGCACAGTCGCTCAATCTCACCAGGTACGAGCAGGAGGCTCTTGAGCTGGAGATATGCCTTGCGCCCAGGTCAACGGATAGCAGTGAGGTTGGGGTGCCAGTGGGAGGTAAGAGTACCGTACCCTGAGGTCACAATATCTGTCATTGCAACCACTCCACTGTTTAGTGAATTCAGCATTCAGCTTCCATTGATTATGGAAGGAGAAGTGGATCCTGGTCCGAGGGCCAGGCATGCACTAACAGTGTCAGGACTTCAACTAATCAAATGTCATGTCCTTGTTCTTCCTTTCAGCCTCATTGGAGCACATCCAGACCGAGGAGGCAGAGGGCCCACCACTGACACCTGAGGGCCCTGACAAGTTACACGCACCAGCGTCACATCCTCTCAGCCAGGCAGGCACTAGCGCAAATACCAGCACCTCGGTGGGGATAGGATCGCCGGCTAGTGTCCTGGGGCGCATTAGTGAGAGAACTTCACACTCGCTTGAGGTGCAGGTGGAGGCAGAGAGTGCCCAGGGCACTGGCAGTCGGAGGACTTTTGAAGACCAGGAACATGCTCAGTCGGTGGTTGATGATGAGCCTCTGGAGTCGTCCCTGAGGCAGCAGATGCTGGAAGTCCAGCGGGGTGTGTGGGAGGATCTGGCGGAGACACATGAAGGAATGCCTGCCATGGTCTCCGTGAAGGAGGAATCCATGCGGAGCATGTGCAATGCAATGACCCTCATGGCCGAGCACACTGCCTCCTCCATGGAGAGAGTGGCGACTCTCATGGAGAGGCTGTTCCAGGAGCTGAATCAGGGCTTCCTGGGGATGCGCTCAGACCTGCAGCCCTCACCCCGGCAATGACCTCAGGTGGTCAGCGTCAGTGTGGGAGATGGAATGGGCACCCAGTATCCCAGCTCGGTGCCCATCCATCAACGGTGAGCAGGGAGGTCCTGAGTGACCTCACATTGGCACACGGTCTGCCTGTCGTCTCTGTGGGCTCCTCTCTGGGCACTCTGGATGACAGTAGCAGCTCCTCCACCGCTCTGACAGTGACTGTGATGAGGCTGCAGCGACTGGGGAGGTACCAGCTGTGGCACTGGCCGCTCCCTCCTGGGCAGGGCCAGCACAGGCTCCACTGGCCAGAGGACGCCCGCCAAGGTCATCAAGGCCAACAGGACAGCAGAGTCAGCAGCTGTCTCCAATGCCAGTGCCAGTGAGGGGGGAGTATCTAGTTGTAGCAACTGAAAATGTATGAATAAGCCACAACATGGGCTTCTCACTGGTGGTTTGCTGTTGCTCCGGTATTAGTTGATTATTAGTCAGTGTGCAGCTCAACAACTGGGAGTGAAGTTTCTTTTCTGTTTTATTTTATGAAAACATTAAATGCTTTAGTTCTGAACACGGCTCAGGGTGATTCCTTACTCCTGCAGGTGGATGGGAACCCAGGATGTTATGGAGTGACTGGTCTGTCATTGAGTTTTATTGACAAGGCACATAGTTAATGTCCCTAACCAGGCAGACGATGCACTCAGGTATCGAGTATGGAGCCTGCAGCCCTGGCGTGTGTTGAAGGTCCATCTGTGTTGTGCAGCTGAAGGTTCATTGGATTAAAGCCTCCCAGGTGTCCCTGCCTCCCTGGAGGATGCCTGGGTCAGTGTCTACCCCCTCAGCATTTCCCTGTATGTGCTCATCCTCGGACTCACTGCTGGACTTATCATCTGCAGCCAAAGCATCTTCTTCCTCCACTGCATCTCCTCTTTCCAGCGCCAGATTGTGTAGGGCGCAGCATATAACCACTATCAGTGACACACGATCTGGGGGGTACTGGAGTGCGCCCCTTGAACGGTCCAGGCATCAGAACCTTATATTGAGAAGACCGATGGCTCTCTCCACCACAGCCCTTGTGGAGGTTTGGCTCCTATTGTACCGCTGCTCAGCTTCTGTTCTTGGATGGTGGAGAGGCATCATGAGCCACCTTCTGAGGGGATAGCCCTTGTCACCCAGCAGACATCCATCCAGCCGGGCTGGAGCACTGAAGAGCCCCGGCACCTGGGAGTGTCTGAGGATGTAGGTGTCGTGGGAGCTGCCTGGGTGCCTTGCACAGACTTGTAGAATCAGCATCCTGTGGTCACACACTATCTGCACGTTCTTGGAGTGGAAGCCCTTCCTGTTGACGAAGGCACCGGGCTCACCTGCTGGCTCCTTGATGGTCACATGTGTACAGTCTATAGCACCCTGGACACGGGGGAAGCCAGCAATGGCCACGAAGCCTCTGGCTCACTGTGTCTGACTGATCTGGTCACAGCGGAAGTGAATGAAAGTCAATGCCCGTCTGAACAGAGTGTCTGTCACCTGCTTAACACAAGTGTGGACAGCTGATTGGGAGATACCGCAAAGATCACCCACCGACCCCTGGAAAGAGCCGGAGGCATAGAGATTGAGGGCAGCTGTGACCTTCAACGCCACTGACGTAGGGTGCCCACCCACACAGTTGGAGCTGATCTCAGCGCCTATCATCTGGCAAATGGAGGTCACTGTCTCCCTTGAGAGGCAGAGCCTCCTTTGGCACTGCACCTCAGACATATTGAGGTAGCTGCATCGCTGCCTGTAAACCCTGGCAGCAGGGTAGTGGCATCTTCTGTGGCCCCTTGTGCCTTGTACTTCCTGTTGGCCCTGTGCCCCTTGTGCCTGCCCCTGGCCTCCCAAAGGTGGCTCCCCTGGAGACTGTAGGTGGATTCCTGGCCTCCTCCTCCTTCTGGCCCTCACTTCCTCCTCAGGGGAGGTGTCTCCAGTGGAGAGCACAACTCCCATTCCCAGATTAAGGGAAGGCTGCCTGAAACCAGCAAGGCCCCAAGAATGATGTTTACTCCAGAGTCCTGAGCTGAAGCCAGTTATTCCTGTACAAGCAGCTGTGAAGAGATTTGAATTTCCCCTGTTCACACAAGCAAGTAGCAGTGAGGTTAAAAAGTTAATGTCTAACGAATAGCACTCGCGAGCCCACTCACCCCTCTTATCCCGCCTGTGGATGAGGTTTTTAAAAAATGTGTGCTGCCCGCTTGCCCGTTGTGCCTGTGCGACGCTCTGAAGATCGTGCAGGCTCCGAAAAATCTCAGTCTATTAACGCCTCAATGGCCTTAAGTGGCTGGTTAATTAATGGTGGGCATGCTTTGGAACTCATATCCTGCTCACCCACCGAAATATCGCAATAGCACACGGTGACATGTTGAGCCTGCTCCTGCACGCCAACGTCAAAATTCTGGCCTAAGTCTGCATCATGTGATACATTGCATTTCCCCTCTAATGATGTATACAGAAAACATAACCACACCTGCTTAAAGATTGCTGATAAAAGGGACATGTCTTAGCTTTTCATCTTGCACACATTAAGATGCTTGCAAGAATACCAATATAAAGGGGGAAAACAACAATTCATATTATATGTGAAGAGAGTGCTGATTGGTTGGCAAGTGGCCATGGAGAACGCACCACTGATGGTGACCGACAGTTAATGGCCAACCAATGTTTGAAATTTAAACCAGGCAGCTTGACCCTGATTGGTCAAGGCGTTGTCCTGAGGAACGAATCAGCAAATGGCTGTCCCTTATTTTGTTTGGCTGAAACAGGCACAATGTGTGTAAATGTATTTTCTGTCTGAAAATCAGGGCCCTGTGTGTTAATATATACAGCTTCCAGTACACACAAATGTACCACACTGAGCCCGACTGACAATCTTAAATTGGTTGTCAGTGTAATTTTTAGCACATTGAGGATTATTTAGCAAATGTTGTCCAATCACGGAATCACATCTAATGTTGGACACTGTGTTTTGAGTTTTGCAAGCACGGGCTGGTTAGGTACAGTCTGTATCCTGCCTGTTGTAAACAGTGGCTGGGATAGTCTTTGGGATGTACAGCCTACATACCTAGTATCACACCAGCATTGAAATTCATTTACCACATTACTCATTTGTGAGATAGGCAGAATGTCTTTTTGGCTTGACAGCATCCTGTTAGTGGTGAATACCACTCATGTTGCTACTGCATAGTAGCAGTGTGAAACAGCTAGCTTCACCTGTTGCTCACATTTTTGAGATACTTTGTCCTTCCAGGGTAATCTGAGGTAGACTGAGCGCTTTTCAGGGCTGAAAGTGATGGCCTTAGGCCCGTTCATGAGTATGCGTGATATACAGGGTGAAATGATCTGATCAGAGTAGCCATTATCCCACAGGATGCCATTGATGCCCCTATTTCAGCACAAAGCTTGCATGGTGAGCAAATGGCTAGGGCCCTATTTACAAGGTTGCCAATAAGAACAATCTTGTAGCACGTGGAACTGTAAGAATCCCAACGTGTATATTGACCGATGAAGGTAGGCTTGCGGTAGACTGTGGTAGAGAATCCCCTGGCAGATTTCTCAATTAATTCGTCAAGGAAGGGGAGTTCAAAGGTGAATTTGAGCACAGGATGGGGCCCATTAAGATATGCAAGAAAATTATTACATGCAGCTGTGGATTTAAATATAGCAAACATCATCCACATTTTTTTGTATTCATTCATGGGATGTGGGCGTCACTGGCAGGGCCAGCATTTATTGCCTACCCTTAGTTGTCCTTGAGAAGGTGGAGGTGAGCTGCAGTCCATATGGTGTAGCTACACCCACAGTGCTGTGAGGGAGGGAGTTCCAGGATTTTGACCCAGCAACAGTTAAGGAACAGCGATATATTTCCAAATCAGGATGGTGAATGACTTGGAGGGGAACTTCCAGGTGGGGGTGTTCCCATCTGTTTGCTGCCCTTGTCCTTCTAGATGGTAGTGGCCGTGAGTTTGGAAGGTGCTGTCAAAGGAGCCTATATTGGAAATATGCAAGGGGTAGGAGGTTAGGTATCATTCCATCGAAGATGCATTTCTCATGGAACCCAGCAAAGATGTTTGCGAAAGCTGGGCCTAGAGGGGATCCCATAGCAACACCATCTATTTGGGCGTTAATTGTGTCATTAAAACTGAACTCAACTGTGTGAATTGCCAAGTTCGTAAGTTCAATGAATACTGATTCACACACTGGTGGCAGGTCTAGATCACCATGAAATAGTGCTGCAGCGCAAGTATCTATGGCTTCCTTAAGTGGAACATTGGTGAATAAGCTAGCAATGTTAAATGAGCACATGGGTACAGCCTTGCTATCGATATGCAGGTCCTGTCCAGCCTTCACAAATGTGAAGGATTCCTTCACTGTGTACATGGAAAACTTGGTCAAAACTGGTTGTACAGACTGTACCCAACCAGCCCGTGTTCGCAAAACTCAAGACACAGTCTCCAACATTAGATGTGATTCCGTGATTGGACAACATTTGCTAAATAATCCTCAGGGTGTTAAGAATTACGCCGACAACCAATTTAAGATTGTCAGTCAGGTTCGCAATGTGGCGCATTTGTGTATACTGGAAGCTACATATATTAATACACAGGGCCCTGTTCTTTGCAGACAGAAAGAACATGTACACACATTGCACCTGTTTCAGCTAAACAAAATAAGTGTCAGCCGTTTGCTGACTCTTTCCTCAGGGCAATGTCTTTACCAATCAGGGTCAAGCTGCCTGGTTTAAATTTCAAACATTGCTTAGCAGTTAACTGTCAGTTACCATCAGTGGTGCATTCTCCATGGCAATGCCACTTGCCAGCCAATCAGCGCTCTCTTCAGATTCAGTATGAATTGTTGTTTTCCCCTTACATTGGTATTCTTTTAACTGTCCTGACGATTGTAAGATGAAAAGCTTTGACATGTCTCTTTTTTCAGCAATACTCAAGTACTGTACTACCAAATGGTCACTTAAAGATGTACCACAACAGATATAGGACCAAATCATGACAGTGAGTGATTTGAATGGGAACTTGCAGGTGGTGTGTTTCTTATGCGTCTGCTGCCCTTGACGTTCTAGATGGTAGCAGCTGTGGGTTTGGAAGGTGTTGTCAAAGAAACCTTGACCAGTTGCTGCAGTGCATCTTGTAGATGGTACACACTGCTGCCAGGGAGTGAATGTTTAAGGTGGTGAATCAATCCGGTTGTTTTATGCTGGATGGTGTCGAGTTTCTTGAGTGTTGTTGGAGCCACGCTCAAGGCAAGCGGAGAGTATTCCATCATATGCCTGACTGTTACCTAGTTGATGGTGGACAGGCTTTGGGGAGTCAGGAGGTGAGTTTCTCGTCTCAGGATTCCTAGCGTCTGACCTGCTCCTGTAGCCACAGTATTTATATGGCTAGTCCTGTTCAGTTTCTGGCCAATGGTAACCCCCAGGATGTTGATAGTGGGGGATTCAGAGATGGTAATGCCATTGAACATCAAGCGGCGATGCTTAGATTCTCTCTTGTTGGAGATGGTCATTGCCTGGCTCTTGTGTGGAGCGAATGTTACTTGCCACATGTCAGCCCAAGCCTGGATATTGTCCAGGTCTTAATGCAGGCGAAAGCAACTTCAGCAAATTCACACTGATTTTGAGCTTCCAAATTAGATCCCAATTCAAACAATCTGAAGCTGCCTTATTTCCTTTGGGAAAATTACCCACCGATACTGCGGAATGAAACATTGCTCTTTTAGTTCAGCCTGCAAAGTTATTTCAGCAACCACTGCAATAAAATAAACTCCACACCATCATCTTTCATACTCAACCTGAAACAGATATATTTGAGTTTTATTTCCTCCAACTGTGCTTGTAGCTGACAATATGCCTCAGGTACCCATTTCCATCTCTTTGTTTAGTCGTTCTCTGGATGTGGTATCAGGGTGTAAACTGGAGTGACTGCAATCAACTCACAAAGGCACCAGACAAAAAATGGCAGCTTTCCTTCCCTAAAGCATTTTGGTGAATAAATTGGGTTTTTAATAACAATCTAACAATTTCATGATCACTTCTCACTGAATCAGATCTTTAAAAGTATCCACAGTATGTTTTCAAAATTCAGTTTAATTGAGCTCAAACTTCACAACCCTCTCTGTGAAACGCAAGAAAAGCCACATTGAATTATTTGCTACTATTCGTGTCCGTCACCTTGTACCAAGAAATGATTGAATATCTGACTTAGGAAAAACATTACACAATAAAATCTATCCTTGCTTCAAACTTCTGCAAAAGAATCTTCCTCAAAGCGCTCCTTTGTAATTGTTATCTACGAATTATCCACAAAGTCCTATTTTGAATCAGTTCTAATTTTCTTTTGGCCTTGACTGATAAACTGGAATTCCAGACCTGGCAAGTTTATTCCAGGCCCAGCTTAATAATGGTTTAGTAAAAATATAACAACTCTGTTGCAGTAAGTCCAGTTCCATTTGAGCTGTGGAGATAAGCGAGTTATTTACTTTCCTACACAATGAATTGATACAAGAGTTTCGGTTTAAATTGTTAACTGCCAAGATGTCTAATGTGTTCTAATAATTAAGAAGAAATAGATCTTTTGAAATGGTTTAAAATACATTTTTGAAGCAGATGCATTAACAATTATGGAGTATGAGGTGTACATAATGTAATATTCACCTACACATGGCAGCTTAAATTTTCTAAATTGGCTGACTTGTTTAACTGTGTAACTAAATATTTCACGTCATTTATATATTGTGAAAATATCAGGGCTTATCTGCTGCTATTATTTTTTCAGCAGTTCAAAAGCTTACTGGTGCTTACTGTTTAAACTTGTGCATAATAATTGCACAGTTGGCATTGTCAATACATTTTGCGCCTGCCTAGCATTACCTCTTTGTTCATCTTGATTTTCTACTCTGATTTCTTTCTTTGTTGGGGGAGAGGGCACGGGTGGGTGGATGTCGCCAACAACCTGTCACCAAAAGCCTGCAAAGTGATTATGGCAAAGTTATTTAACTATTAAGGAGCTTCATCTGTCAATGGAACTCTTCCATTAGTCGTCATTGCATAAGAATTAATAGTGGAAATCCTGCCAGCTTGTAGCCCAGTCCATAGCTCAGGAATGCTGAAATAAATTGTAACACCCCATATACTGATGCTTCACCTGGGAAGGCCCCGTACAGAATAAGGAAGGTGCATATTGCACAGTTTCATTTGCCCATGTTTCAATACCCTGGGAAACATCAAAACCACAAAAGGGGGGAGCTAAAGGAATTGGGGTGAAAAATCGATATGAAAGACTGAGAATGATAAGAAGAAGGAAAGGGTTTGGAGTTATGACCAGCTCAATGCGAGCCGCCAATGTTGTCAAAGGGGAGGGAGAGACAAAAAGCAGAACACCTTAGGAATATCTGATTACCACGGAGTGAACCACCACCTATATACTTTTTCTAAAAACTGCAAATGCTGGAAATTTGAAATGTAAACAGAAAATGATGGAAATATGTGGCCAGCCAATTAGCATCCTTGAAGAGAAAAGATGGAAAAAAAGGACTTGCATTTATATAGCGCTTTTCATGACCACAGGATATCTCAAAGCACTTCACAGATAATGAAGTACTTTTTGAAGTCTGGTTACTGTTGTGATGGGGGAAAGGGCTCGGATGCTTCAGAGACTCTGATGAAGATTACACACCTGAAATGTCATAACCTATCTTCTACGGAGGCTCTCTGACTTACTATTTACTCTCAGCAGATAAAGTTATTGCTTTAAACCTGGGATCTCCCTTATTCGCTTGCCTCAGTGTCACAAAACAACCATATTTAGCAACTGAATTATCAGCAGAGCTCCCACAATGTGTCACTGTTTACAAAATCCATTTGCATTCACCATATCCACTCAAGTTAAGCTTCTACCCTGCACAAATGTTTGGGACTATCTGAACAGGATTGACCTGCAATTTAAAATGTGGCATCAGCACAGTCAGACATGCAAACTATCTTCCTGAGCAGAGTAGGTATGGACACAAAAGGAAAAGGTCAAGGAGACTGGGAAAGATACAACAAAGTCTTCGGGGAATGCTTCTAAGTCAAATCTGAGGTTCCTGTTGTTTTTGAGACTATTTCTGAGCTGAAAATTGTTATTTTTTAATCTCGTAAATAGAATTCCACGAAAAAAATTATTAAAAAGTAAAAAACTTCAGAAAATAGTGGAATGGAAAAACTAAAGATATGACAGGCTGAGACAGAGTGGAGGTAGGACCATTCTCACAATCTTCAACGTCTCAAAGCTTCTGGGAAGGATGGGAAATTCATCCAGAATTCCTGATCACTGCTAATGATCCTTGCTGGAAAAATGGACCTGTTGGGTAAGGACAAGAGAAGGTGTGGAAAGGTAAACTGTGGATTCTTCCCACTCCCTTCCCCTGCCAGCCCCCACACTGCCCTGGTAGTTGAGAGGCTAGCTGACACTCATGCTGACACTCATTGCCTGGCTTTACACAGGAAGAATTAACATCTACAAAATACATCAGAGAGCTGCCAGAACTCATTGAACCATTAGGGCCAGCACAGAAAAGGAGAGGGGTCAATTAGCAAAACAAAAATGAAAGAAAATGCTTATTATACTTCGTGGCTAAGCTTAAATTCTATAGAAAGAAAAGTTTGCATTACCGTATATAGTACCTTTCACATCTTTTAAGTCATCCCAAAATACTTTACAGTCAGTGAAGTGCTTTTGAAATGTAGCCACTTCAGTGTATGAAACACGGCAGCTAATTTGCACACAACAAGCTCCCATACACGACAATGTGATAATGACCAGTTAATCTGTTTTAGTGATGTTGATTGAGGGTTAAATATTGGCCAGGAGACCAGGGAAACTCCCCCGCTCCTCTTTAAAATAGTGCACATGGGGCCTCTATTTAACATCTCATCTGAAAATCAGCACCTCTGACAGTGTAGCACTCCCTCAGTGCTGCTCCGAAGTGTCAGCCTAGATTCAGTGCCACTGCAATGGGATTTGAACCCACAGTCTTCTGACTCCGTGGTGAGAGTGTTGCCCATTGAACCAAACTTAACACTTGATATACCTGATATATGAAATACTTGAAATTTATTTTTAAAATGCAGTGACAGAACTATGAATTCCTGATAGTTGGTGATGTTACCACGTGCTTGTTCAACATACAGTTCTGAAAATAAACAATAGCCACAGGAGCCACTAAGATCCAAACAACCCAACCATTCCAGACAGTTCATTCTAGCCTTGAACACATGCAGAGTAGTTTAGATAATGGATAAACCAGACCTCGTGTGCATTCAGCAAAGCTTCCTGAACTGCAGCTTCTTGTGGAAGACTATTACAGGGCACCATGGCCTGAAAGACAACTCACATTCAGAATTGTAAGGCAGCAATTTTTGAAAAAAAAAATTGAGAGGAAGCATTATGTTCAGGAGACAGCTCTGACCTACTGTGTTAGTTTCAGGGATGACAATAATTAAAACCCAGGGTTTATAGCCACGATGAAACAAGGAGGCGGTCCCTAGAATATGTAACATTCCTGTCATCTGGCCTTTGAATTTGGGGCTGCTAGACTCCATCTTTGGTGAAATCCCCTTGCTGATGTTCCAGGTCTCGATCCTGTGAATGCGAAACCCGCAAGTTGCACTTAGCACAACCGTGCAGCTGCTGCCTGCATCTGTGTCTGTCCACATAATTCAGTTGCTATGGAGACATAGAGGATGTCAGGAACGACATGTCAGCTTGATATCCAAGCTGCAACCAGTCTTCTTTTTTAAATTCCAACTGGCTTCATACCCAATCCCAACAAAGTGATTCTTTTCTTCCTGATATGAATGCGAGAGGTAAAATCCCTTACCCTACTCAAGATGTGCCGGGGTCTGAACCGGCAGCATTTTCAATCCAACGTTAAAATGCTGGTGTAAATAGGAAGCATTCTGAGTGGCTGCTGTAATAACAAGGCATTTCTGATGATGGCCCAGTTGCTAAGGCAACATGTCTGAGCAACAACGTCAGGCAGACGCTAGTGTAATGCTGCTCGAGCAAACTGATCTCAGCAAAGGCTGAGGAGAAGGCAGGTTAATTGACCTCAGTATTCCTGTGCTATAGAAGGGATCAGATACAACCCCGGGTGTTGTCCCCGATGACTGTCGAGCGAATCCCAATGGAAAGTGCACATGTGTGGGCTTTGGGTGGGAACAGGATCAGGTTCTGGACCACGGTACTGTCAGTGTTTAATAATCTTCTAATATCATTTCAGTTGACACTTGGACAAGGTTTCTTCATTAGCAATTCCCAAATGTGTGACCTTGATCACCTCAGGGCAGCAGGTTCTCCAAGCCACACATACTACCCTGGCATGGGAATATACCACCGTTCCTTCATCATCGTTGGGTTACAATCCTGGAAACGGTTTAGCTAAAGATGAAGCTCATGGAAGTAAAGGCAAATTGTTCACCAGGTTAGGAAATTGGCTGAGCGACAGGAGAAAGGGTAGGGATAATGTTACTCTAATTAGCAGGATGTGACTATTGGTCTTGATATGATACCTGGACTCCAAAGGTTAAATGATGAGGAGAGTTTGCACAAACTAGGTTTGTATTCCCTGGAACTTTGAAACTCAAGAGGCAATTTGATCCAAGTTTTCAAGATATTAAGGGGAAAAGATAAAGTGGACAGAGAGAAACTATTTCCTCTGGATGGGGAATCTAGGACCACAGAGTAGGGTCTAAAAGTTATAGCCAGACATTTTAGGAATGAAATTAGGAAACACTTCTACACTCAAAGGGTGGTAGAAGTATGGAAATCTCTTCTGCAAATGGCAATTAATTCTCGATCAATTGTGAATCTGAGATTGATTGATTTGTTATCCAAAGATATAGGTTATGGGGCGAAGGCAGGATTATGGAGTCAGGTCACAGATCAGCCATGATCTCATTGAATGGCAGAACAGGTTTGTAGGCATTAAATGACCTCTTCCTGTTCCTACATTCCTTGGAACACACTTCCTAACAGCACTGTGGATGTACCTACACCACATGGACTGTAGCGGTTCAAGAAGGCAGCTCACCACCACCTTCTCAAGGGCAATTAGGGATTGGTAATAGATGCTGGTCTAGGCAGCAACGCCCATATGCAAGTAAAAGAAAAGCACTTACCTGGAGTAGGCTGGTGTTCATTCACCAGACCAGCAAGGGTCTATGCTCTTCAGAGAATAGAAGAAGAATGGGGAGAAAGGATATGCGCAATTTGTCTGCCTTCACATCAGTACAAAATTATTTTAAAAGCCTTTCTTAATACCATACCCTCAACATACCACCTCATAGCATTTTCAGTGTTGCGCAATAGGAAGGATCTGCTGTGTTTGGTAATATAGATTTTATATTTAGTATAATGCATACATTTTCCCCAAATGATGAATTACACAACCCAGTTTCTATAAATCAAGCACTCCCTCGAGGCTGGGTGTTTTTCGTTCCGATAGTGTGAGCGGACATATACATTCACTGGTCCCTAGTGCATCAGATAAACCCATTGTTCTTGACATCTAAACCAGCGACTCCACTCAAGCTCTACTAGTCCTACAGAAACAGCTGCTACCTTATGCTGATAGGAATGACATTCATCGTGCTTTTCTTCCAAATGGATAGATTTTTGTTTTGGAAAATGGAGAGCTCCTTCCAGTTACCATCAAACTGTGGAAATTAAGTCAATGATTTGAATGGATCGTCCATTCTGCCACACTTGTGGAAATGATACAAAAAGGTCCCAGCTGAGTAGATATAAATGGAAAACTTGTGTTCTGATTAAATAATTCATGCACTCTTTACCAACTGGATGCACTACTCACACCAGTTAGCATTTCCATTTGAGAGGCTCCAATAGTTAACACTATGGCCGAGATTTTCTGGCCCTGTCGTGAATGGGACTTGCCACAGGTGAGGCAGTGCCGCAGCCAGATGTCCATAAGACCAAAAGACCACAAGACATAGGAGCAGAAATTAGGCCATTCAGCCCATCGAGTCTGCTCCGCCATTCAATCATGGCTGATAAGTTTCTCAACCCCATTCTCCCGCCTTCTCCCCGTAACCTTTGATCCCCTTACCAATCAAGAACCTATCTATCTCAGTCTTAAATACACTCAGTGACCTGGCCTCCACATCCTTCTGTGGCAATGAATTACATAGATTCACCACTCTCTGGCTAAAGAAGTTTCTCCTCATCTCTGTTCTAAAAGGTCTTCCCTTTACTCTGAGGCTGTGCCCTTGGGTCCTAGTCTCTCCTACTAATGGAAACATCTTCCCCACTTCCACTCTATCTAGGCCTTTCAGTATTCTGTAAGTTTCAATCAGATCCCCCCTCATCCTTCTAAACTCCATCGAGTATAGACCCAGAGTCCTCAAATGTTCCTCATATATTAAGCCTTTAATTCCTGGGATCGTTCTCATGAACTTCCTCTGGACCCTCTCCAGGGCCAGCACATCCTTCCTGAGATATGGGGCCCAAAATTGCTCACAATATTCTAAATGTGGTCTGACCAGAGCCTTATAAAGCCTCAGCAGCACATCCCTGCTTTTATATTCTAGTCCTCTCGAAATAAATGCCAACATTGCATTTGCCTTCCTAACTACCGACTCAACCTGCAAGTTAACCTTAAGAGAATCTTCGACTAGGACTCCCAAGTCCCTTTGCACTCCAGATTTCTGAATTCTCTCCCCATTTAGAAAATAGTCCATGCCTCTATTCTTCCTACCAAAGTGCATGACCTCACACTTCCCCACATTGTATTCCATCTGCCACTTCTTTGCCCATTCTCCTAACCTGTCCAACTCCTTCAGCAGCCTCCCCACCTCCTCAATACTACCTGTCCCTCCACCTATCTTTGTATCATCTGCAAACTTAGCCAGGATGCCCTCAGTTTCTTCATCTAGATCATTAATGTGTAAAGTGAAAAGTTGTGGTCCCAACACTGACCCCAGTGGAACTCCACTAGTCACCGGCTGCCATCCTGAGAAGGACCCCCTTATCCCCACTCTCTGCCTCCTGCCAGACAGCCAAGCTTCTATCCATGCTAGTACCTTGCCTCTAACACCATGGGCTCTTATCTTACTGAGCAGCCTCCTGTGCGGCACCTTGTCAAAGGCCTTCTGGAAGTCCAAGTAGATAACATCCATTGGCTCTCCTTTGTCTAACCTGCTCGTTACCTCCTCAAAGAATTCTAACAGATTTGTCAGGCATGACCTCCCCTTGATGAAACCATGCTGACTTTGCCCTATTTTACCATGCACTTCCAAGTATTCTGAAATCTCATCCTTAATAATGGACTCTAAAATCTTACCAATGACCGAGGTCAGGCTAATCGGCCTGTAATTTCCCGTCCTTTGCCTCACTCCCTTCTTAAACAGGGGGGTTACATTAGCGATTTTCCAGTCCTCTGGGACCCTCCCTGACTCCAGTGATAACTGAAAGATCACCACTAACGCCTCCACTATCTCTTCAGCTATCTCCTTCAGAACTCTGGGGTGTAATCCATCTGGTCCGGGTGATTTATCCACCTTCAGACCTTTCAGTTTTCCTAGCACAACGTCCATTGACTTGCGGCGGGACCGGAAGATCCTGGCAGCCGGAGGGTGTGGAAAATCCCGCTGAATGTGTGAGATTAAAAATATCTGTTCTTAAAAGGGAAACACTCTTTAAATCCCACTGGAAAAAACAGAGCTCTGAAAAATATCAATTTATCATTAAAAGCATTTCTTTGATTTGTTTTTGAGAGGATTCAGCCTTTGCTCCAGGGTTATTCCAGTGATATTGCTGGTGGGGAAAAGCCATCTGTGCCCCAGGGCTAATCCATTCCTTTCTAATGGGGGTCACAGGTCCAGAGAACTTTCGGACTGATTTGGAGTGAGCTAATGCTGGAAAACCTTTCTACCAGTGAAGCCCTTAGAAATTATCTGAAGGTTTTTCTTTCTGAATGCTTTATAATGTCCCTGACTAGAGGTTGCTGCTTATATCCAGATGCTGGGTGTGGCCTTGGATGTGATACCCTAGAGGGTAGAATCCTACCGACACTCTCTACTCTCACACGTGAACAATGCCCATACACTTAAGATGCTGGAGAGTTGCTGGTGAACCTTTTCCCAATAACAGTCATTCGGGCCTAAATTAGTTAGCCCCTGACTGGTTGTGATCGCAGCAGCCCACAGCATCAGCATGAAGAATGGAGAGGCCCAGGGAACTATCTATCCATCCTCAGGCTTCATCAGAATGAATCATACGAGCTGCAAGGAGAGGGTTTGGCTGCTCATGCCCCTGAAATGCCAATCGGTGCTGCAAGGTCCAAAATTATGGAAAACTAATTCACCAATCCTAGCTGACAATGAGTGAATATTAAATGAGGTCAGTGTTAATTTCAGATGATCCAGATTAGTTCAATAGTGGCTCATGTACCCATTGGATATGGGCCTTTGAGATGCTAAGTTAACCATGGCTGTGTCACAATAGTGGATTGCAGCCCTAGGTTACTTACGGGCATATTTAACTTTTTAAGGAAGACATATGTTTTTTAACAAAGACATACAAGCAAACCAAAGATGGCTGACAATGTAAAGTAACCACTTTCTGGAAAATTTCTATATTTGACCAACTAGTCCCAACCTGACACCTAAAAAGGTGTCATGGCCTACTTCAGATAGAGAAACTTGGAAGGAAGAAATGAAATGAAATGAAAAAGACTGAACTTTAATCTCCTGTGGTTGTGGAAACAATGGAGACTGATTGCCATATCTCAGCAGACATCCAAAACCCATCTCCTGTTGAATTATATCTCAGAATGTAGAAGTGGTCTGAGTTGAAATAAAATGGACTCTGGGTGAAAGACATGTTTGTTTTTCCCTTCCAGGAATACACAAGGAAATAGGTTAAAAGCTAGCTGCAGATCTGATCTGTGCCTGCTAGTGTGTTAGCGTGCTGTGAGAATGACAGCACTGGAAGATCAACTAGACAGCCCTGCAGCTTGCAGGAAAAGTTATTTTCTCTCTCTCTGTAGCTGGAGGGAAGTCAGCAAAGCCACAATCAAAAAAGAAATAGGACAGCTTATTCAGCTAACCTGCATCACCAAGTGTCTCCAAACCAACTGCTAATCTGCCGAAGTCAGCTCTACTGAAAACACCCAAATTAACAGCCGCAACATTTCACCATCTACACCTCACAGACAAGCCAAAGACAGGTCAGAAATGAGAAGTTGAGTTCCAATAAAAGTTTTAAAAGATGTACAAATCAGTGTGTACATGTATTGCATTTTTATTATTTTTCTCAGGTTTTAATAACTAAGAAATTTACTCTTTCTTTTACTCAAGAAAGCCTTGATAAATTGGCTCCTTCCAAAACATTATTTAATTTGGACTGGGAAAAGGTATCCACAGGTTGGGGGGAGTGGGGTAGGGATCCCTTTTAAATTAACTTTGCTGTGACTTACCAAGGGGGTAGAATTAAGAAGAGGAGGCAGCTCATTCCACCTCACACAGGAACAGAACAAAGTTGGGGTACCATTTGGGAAGTTAACAAACTGGGGGACCTCTCCTGGGGACTGATTGTAACACTGTGGTTTATTTAGGAACAGATCAATTACAAAAATGTTAAATTTAAGAGCTATAAAGTTCACAATGTTATATTAAGACTTGAATGACTGCAGAGGAGGGGTCCGGAAGAAACTAGAGAAAAAAATAATCTCCCTGTCTCCTTTACAGAGCAGTAGGGAGACATTATCACCTAATTTCTGAAATTTTACTTCAAATGTTTCCTCCCAAACTCTATGGACTGGATTTCACGGGGTAACATCTTCCCTGACCCACCAACTAAAATATGAGTCACAAACCTGCTGATGAAAAGGTCAATGCCCCATAGCCTGTTAACGCTCAGCGGAGGCATTCATTGCCTCAGGGTGAGACTTACACCTCTACCTGGGAAGGAAATCCCACCTTAGAGAACTACCAGCCAATCAGATTGGCCGGCAGCTTTATAGTTCCACTTGGGCCCTGGTTGAGCAGATGGTCACTGCCGGAACTACAGCCAGAACCCAAAGGAGATGAGGTTATGGAAGCCGGGCTGAAGGTAAGTCTGGGGTATCGCCAGGGCCAAGCTAGCAGCCCCCACGAGTTGGGTGAGGGAGGTCGGGTCTGGGTCTGAGAGGCTGGTGGAGGGGGGGGTTAAAGCGGGGACCTTGTTGGTAAGTGGGGGCGGGGGCTGAATGCCTCCAATGGGCTCAGGGGACACCCCACCTTTGCCCAAAGTGGGGGCACCCCCCACCTTCTCTCCCTTGCCTGACACCAGCTCGGCTAGTAAAACATGCTGGGTCACCCACTTGGCATGGGCCTGCTCTGCCAGAGATAAAATGGTGGTGGGGGTGTGTGAGATTAATTGGCTACTCAAGGGCCTCAGTAGGTCCAAGGGTAAGCAGGCCAGCTGATGTCTCCTCCATTCCCTGTAAAATAGGAGACAGTCAGAGGTGGGCAGGAATGGGAAAGCCACATACTGCATTCTACAAGCTTACCACCTTCAAATGTGCCGGTGGAGGGCTGTAAATCCCAGCCCTATGTTCCTGTACCATCCTCGAGGTTCAGCATCCCCCTATCTTTGTCCCACCAGTGGTGACGTTCAGCCAGAATAGGCCTATGATTTGGAATTCCCTCCCTAAGTTTCTGTATGTATGTATATGGTTATGTTTATCAATAAATAGTTATTGTCCAGCTGTACAAGCCTCTAGTCCTCTTCATGAGGCAACACATGACATACAACAATGACAGTACAAGTAGAAATGAGGGACAGGGTGCAAAACATCATTTAATTATTTAAAATGTCTGATTTTCACCCATAAAATTTCAGAAGTAAATGCCCTAAGTTTCTCCAATTGACTTTCTTCCATCAAGGACCCCTTTATAAGCAAGGGTTTAATAACCTGTCCTAACCTTTTCTCACACTCTGTGGACCACCTTCTGATGTTTAAAATGCAAGATAACTGCTGACGACAGTTGTGTTAGACACTGAGCAGCTTGGCGTTTACTTCTGAAATTTTATGGGTGAAAATCAGACATTTTAAATAATTAAATGATGTTTTGCACCCTGTCCCTCATTTCTACTTGTACTGTCATTGTTGTAGGTCATGTGTTGCCTCATGAAGAGGACTAGAGGCTTGTACAGCTGGACAATAACTATTTATTGATAAACATAACCATATACATACATTCAGGAGACAGTCCTGACTAGGTGCTATCTTCATTCTGACTTCTACCACACTCACCACTACATTCTACTGCCCCCATATGACTCTCTACATCATAATGTGGGTGGTACTGTTTCCCCAGTCCCAAATTAACCCTTATAGCCCTAAACACCTGAAGACTACGCTCACTATTCGAACAGAACGCTAACACCACTGTATGTATCAGTAGAAAACTTTCATTCAAAGAAACTAATTTTTTAGCATCTGTTGGTTCAATAATTCACCTTCTAGAATCTATTAAAAATCTTACATCCTTTAAGCGACGTTCACACTTTCTGTCACATTGTAGCATCACAAGGTTTTCAACTCTTTCTTGGACTCAAACTCAAGTTCTGTCGAAGGGTCATGAGGACTCGAAACGTCAACTCTTTTCTTCTCCGCCGATGCTGCCAGACCTGCTGAGTTTTTCCAGGTAATTCTGTTTTTGTTTTGTAGCATCACAGTTCATTGTGCCCTCTGACCCCCAGCATGAGCAAGTTCATGTGAAACCTGAAACAAAAGCAGAAACTGCTGGAAAAACTCAGCAGGTCTGGCAGCATCTGTAGAGAGGAACAGAATTAATGTTTTGATTCCATATGACCCTTCTTCAGAGCTGAAGCTCCTAGGTTCCTACCGTTCATTGCGTGTTCCTTTGCCGTGTTAATCCTCCTAAAATGCATCACCTCACACATCTCAGGATTAAATTCCATTTGCCACTGCTCTGCCCGTCTTACCCACCCATCTATATCGTCCTGTAATCTAAGGCTTTCCTCCTCACTATTTACGTTACCACCAATTTTTGTGTCATCTGTGAACTTATTAATCATACCTCCTATATTCATGTCTAAATCATTAATGCACACTACAAACAGTAAGGGTCCCAGCCCCAATCCCTGTGGTACACCACTCATCACAGGCTTCCAATCGCAAAAACAACCTTCGACTATCACCCTCTGCCTCCTGCCACTAAGCCAATTTTGGATCCAATTTGCTCTAAATCCCATGGGCTCTTACCTTCTTGACCATTTTCCCATGCTGGGCCTTGTCAAAACACTTACTGAGATCTTTGTAGACTACATCAAATACACTACCCTCATCTATACAACTAGTTACCTCCTCGAAAAATTCAATCAAATTTGGTGGACATGATCTCTCCCTGACAAAGGCATGCTGACTATCCCTGATTAATCCCTGCCTCTCCAAGTGGAAATTAATCCTGTCCCTCAGTTTCCCTACCAGTGATATTAGACTCACTGGCCTATAATTACCTGGTTTATCCCTACTACTCTTCTTGAATAATGGTACCACATTCGCAGTCCTCCAGTCCTCTGGCACTTCTCCTGTGGTCAGTGAGGATTTGAAAATTAGTGTCAGAGCCCCTGCAATCTCCTCCCTTGCCTCCCACAGCAGCCTGGGATATATCTCATCTGGGCCTGGGATTTATCCATTTTTAAACCCAGTAAAACCGCTAATACCTCCTCTCTTTCAATGCTACTTTGTTCAAGTATATCACAATCCCCCTCCCTGATTTCTACACCTACATCATCCTTCTCCATAATGAACACAATGAAAAGTAATCATTTAAAACCTCACCTACATCCTGTGGCTCCTCACACAGTTTGCCACTTTGGCCCCTAATGGGCCCTACTCTTTCCCTGGTTATCCTCTTGCCCTTAATATATTTATAAAATGCCTTGGGATTTTCCTTTATCTTGCCCGCCAGTGTTTCTACATGCCCCCTTTTTGCTCTCCTAATTACATTTTTAAGTCCCCCCCTCCCCCCACTACACTTTCTATACTCCTCTAGGGCTTCCGCTGTTTCCAGCCCTCTGTGTCTGCCATAAGCCTTCTTTTTTTTCCTTATCCAATTCTCTATATCCCTTGACATCCGGGGTTCCCTGGACTTGTTGGCCCCACCCTTCACCTTTACGGGAACATGTTGGTCCTGAACTCCCACTTTTTACTTTCTGAATGGCTCTCACTGGTCTGTTGGAGACATTCCTACAAGTAGCTGTTCCCAGTCCACTTTGGCCAGATCCTGTCTTATCATATTGAAATCGGCCTTCCCCGATTCAGGATCTTTATTTCTGGTCCATCTTTGTCCTTTTCCATAACTGCCTTAAATCTTACAGAGTTATGTTCACTATCCCTGAAATGTTCCCCCACTGAAATTTCTACCACTGACTTGGCTTCATTCCTTAAGATTGGGTCCAGTACCACCCCTTCTCTTGTAGGACTTTCTACATGCTGGCTCAAAAAGCTCTCCTGGATGCACTTTAAGAATTCTGCCCCCTCTAAGCCTTTCACACCAAGACTATCCCAGTTAATATTGGGGAAGTTGAAATCCCCTACTATTATTACCATATTATTATTACACTTCTCTGAGATTTGCCTACATCTCTGCTCCTATATCTTCCCCTGACTGTTTGGAGGCCTATAGTACATTCCCAGCACCCTTTTTGTTTTTAAGTTTTACGCATATGGCCTCATTTGAGGAACCTTCTAAGATATCATCCCTCCTTACTGCAGCAATTGAGTCCTTGATCAATAGTGCAATGCCACCTCCTCTTTTACAGCCCCCATCATGCCTGAAGATTCTATACCCTGGAATATTGAGCTGCCAGTCCTGCCATTCCCTCAGCTATGTCTCTGTGACAGCAACAATATCATATTCCCATGTGTTAATCAACGCCCTCAATTCATTGCCTTATTTGTAAGACTCCTTGTGTTAAGATAGACACAATCCAGCCTTGGTCCCATTCTGGTTCAGGTGTAACCCGTCCGACTTGTACAGGCTCCACCTTCACCAGAAGCAGACCCAATGAACCAGGAAGCTAAAGCCCTCCCTCCTGCGCCATCTCTTCAGCCACTCCTTCATCCTCTCTATCCTCCTATTCCTATACTCACTGGCATGTGACACAGGGAGTAATCCAGAGATTACAACTTTTGAGGTCTTGCTTTTTAATCTGCTTCCTAGCTCCCTAAGTTCTTGTTGCAGGACCTCACCCTTCTTTCTACCTATGTCCTTGGAACCAATGTGAACCACGACCTCTGACTGTTTGCCCTCCCCCTTCAGAATGCCCTGCAGCCATTCTGTGACATCCTTGACCCTGGCAACAGGGAGGCAACACACCATCTGTGAGTGAGTGAGTGAGTGGGTGTGAGTGAGCGAGTGAGAGTGAGTGAGCAAGTCTGTGTGAGTTAGTGAGTCTGTATGAGTGAGT